>NW_009619382.1:386-709 GCF_000690535.1 Cariama cristata | reverse complement strand
TTTTTTTTGACGGTCCTTCTCCGTTGGCGTTGCCAGGACAATTATATGATATTTTTTCCACAAGTTAATAAAATCAATAGTTCATCAAAGCGTTTCAAAATATAATTTTCTGGGCGTTAGAAGGTATCACTTTTCTCTTGGCTACCATTCCCCAGTCAGTGTTTGGAACAGATACAGATTAATGAGAAGATTGGTTTCGTCCTGGATCCTGCCTTAGCGGCTCTAAAAATCACAGGAATGGACCGCGGCCCTGCCGGAGCCAGCCGGGCTGGGCAGAGGAAACCCCGCATCACCTCTCAAAAAGCAAAGTCGGGGAGCCTCCA
>NW_009619382.1:0-367 GCF_000690535.1 Cariama cristata | reverse complement strand
GCGCTCCCGCCTCCCGTAGGCAATACCACCAGGTTTACAGCGAGGTGGTTGCAACAAACTTCATTCACCGTTTACTGGCGCACGTGGGTAAAATAAACGAACTTGAAAGTCAAATTCCGCTGGTGCGACCAAGACAAGTATTTAAGCTTTTATGGCACAGGAGATAATCCTACGAAAAAGCCCCAATAGCCAAAAATACACTTCGCCGCCAGGAAAAAAATTATTTGCCAAGAATCATTTTATTAGTCACTGGAAGAGTCAGCTATTTTAAAATAAACTAGGTCGCTAGGATCTTAGTGTTGTTGGCTTTTTTTTTTTTAACAAGGAATATCCCGAAAAGGAGAGGGACGAGCGGAGGTTTTACAAA
>NW_009619381.1:20974-26018 GCF_000690535.1 Cariama cristata | reverse complement strand
TTTCCACCCGCCCTCCCTCCCCTCCCTGCGTGCCGGGAGCCCGAGGGGGCTTCGGCCGAGTTTGCAGTTCCTTGTCCCTCTTCCTTCCCCCCACAACCTGGCTCCGATGCACCGGGCGCCGCGCAGCTCCCCGGGCCGGCGCTCTCCCTCCCCTCCATCTCGGTCAGCCCTCGCCCTCTGCCGCCGGGCAGAGCTGCTGCCGGCCGGTGCGTTATTTCCCCGCCTGATTTTTCGTTTCCCCGATTCAGTAGCCGCGACCGGGTCGGGGACACACCGAGGAAGGTCCCAGCTAGCTCGGGACGGTTTCCACGGAGGCAGCGGATCCCCCTTCCCCGGGCGTGAGGGGACGCGGCTACGAAATGGCAGGGCGCCGGCGAGCCTGCGGGTTTGCTGGAGCGTTTCAATGGAAATAAGGTGGAAAAGCCCCGGTTTAGGAGATCTCCTCCACCTTTTCCTTCTTGTTGTCTTTTATTCCTGGCCCTTTCTCCCATGCCTTAAAAGAACAACCTTTTAAATGCAAGGCTGCTGCCGCGGTAGGTGCTTTTGCGGCTCCCGGCAGGATGGGGTCTGGGCTCATCCTCTCTGAAGTCTGGCACTCTTCATGCCCGGATCCTGCAGCATCTGACCCTTCAGCAACTACATAAAGAGCCTTTGCAGGGGCATTGAAGTGCATCAGTTTTTACGGTTTGCAGTTGGAATTATGCGTTGTGTGTATTTTGGGAGTGTCTGGATACAGAAACTTCTTGGTTTATTTAAAATGTGATTCAGGAGGGTGCTGCTCAGCACCTGGGAGGTGCCAGGTACCTTCTGTACCCATGGCCTTCAACATCTAGCATCTGTCAGTCTGCAGTGGGAAAGGTTCAGGTCATTACAGGGCTGGAAAATTTAATAGGCTTCATCTATATAGTTATACCCTGTCATAACGTCGGCTCGAACTGGATTACCCCTCAGTGAAATTTGTTTAGTTTGTGTTGTAAATTATTGAACAAACCTGAAGTGACCACCCGGGAGTTAAATAATTTATGTGTGTCTTTTAAAAGCTGGAAGAGTTCTGATTCATGCATGGCCTTGATATATGCAGTTTGATATAGTGAAATGCTTGAATAATTATCTGAGCACTGCTGAGCTGCTGGTGCCTGTGCTAAGAGGAGTGGTTACAACACCAGAAGAGAAGGATAAAAGAACCAGCCAGCTCAGAGCTATGATAATTATTAATTTGACACAATTCTGTGCATACTCACTGCTAATTGAATCATGTTGCTACTGGGGGTTTTTTGTTTATGTTTTTGTTTTCCAAAGTATTTCAGGCTGTATTTTTAATGGATTCAAATAGTACAGTGAGAAGCCCTCATCACAACATCTTGATTTTATTGCAGCAAATGTAAAAATGATGCCCACGTTTTCCGGCAAGGCAGACGGTTCGCTTTCCTTGCGTTATCAGATGGTATTTTTACTCTCCTGGTTGCCTTCTCTTGTTTGCATGTCGGACCAGCTGTCTGTTGCCCCCACTGGGATAATCCGTCGAGCTTGCAGCCTGGTCCTTTGTGCACACCTGAGCTACTCCAGAGAGATCCGACTGCTGCTAAGATAGTGGCAAAGGTAGATTACAGTTTAGGCATCCTTGCTGCAGAGACACTTTAGCCATGTTAAGCTGTTAGTGTCATTGACCTTACCGGTATCCTAGTCACTTATTCTGGTAGTCTGGGAATCACTTGAACTTCTTGGAGTCATGTAGACAGGCCTTATAAAACTTTGGGGTTTTGAGATCTTTGCATCTCCTTGCTATTAAAGTTCACCCAGACTTTTACGTCTGTTGCTATTGCCTACCTTTCTGGCTTTTATTATGTCCGTCTCCCCTTCAAAGCGCTGGTGGTATTTCCTGGCATGCCGTGCTCTCCGTGTTAGCTTTCTGTAGGTCTCAGTTGTCTTTATCTTTCATTGTGTTGAATTCAGGTGTCTCGTATTGTAAGGCCTTTCACAGTTCTTTCTATTCTTGCTCATTATTTTGTTTCTTACTGAATTTTATTGTCCACTTTGTCTGCTTCCCGTGTACTTGCATTTGTTTCCTTCCTCACAGGTACTATGTGATTTCTGAGTTAATGTTTAAAGCCACAAACCTATCTGTGCGTAAAGTTCCTCAAAACAGAGCACGTTACTAGCATTATATGTGAGGTAATCGTAGTCTGAAGGTAGACACTTTGTGTAACGTGGATGTTGTTGTGACGGAGTTTTGAAGGCAAGAGCATGTAGTTCTGGAACTTTGTCTTCTCTTCCATTCATTTGTTAACCGTGCCTGTTGGTTGTGTCTTGTTTTGCAAGCTCTTTGGTAAAGGTAGTGTGTGCTGAGATGCAAGCTTGGGAAGAGTAGTTCAGATTTGACTGGAATCTCTTGGTACCATAATAATAAAAAGTATTTTTTCCTTGTTGTTCTAAAAGCACCTAGGCAAGAGAGTGACAGAGATTGCTTCCGGGGAAAATTCAGAGGAGATGCAAGCTTGGGAAGAGTAGTTCAGATTTGACTGGAATCTCTTGGTACCATAATAATAAAAAGTATTTTTTCCTTGTTGTTCTAAAAGCACCTAGAGTGACAGAGATTGCTTCTGAGGAGAATTCAGAGCAAGTTATTTATTGCTGGGTAGTGTACTTGTATCAAATGTAGTTTATAGTAGGGAAAAACTGGCTGTACCTTTAAAAAATATTGAATGTTAGTGTTTGAACTGCTGTGAAGAGTGATTTGGTGTTTTAAAAACAAATCTGCCCCTCCCATCTTTTAAAGTTGGTTAATTTATTTTCCTATTCTCTTTGTCCTGCCCAGTTAGGACAGTGTGGTTAGATGCTGGCTGGGTTTGGCCGGTTGAGGATTTTCTAATCCCAGGATATGGAACCTCCCTCTGGAATAAAACTGAACCGTAGGTAATGTCTGTGTTTTGTCCTTGTGCCTGTGTGGCAGAGATAGAGGAGTGATATGGTCGTATTGTGGCATTTTCTGGGGCTTTTGGGTTGTTGCCAACTGGTATAGATTTAGTGGTCTCTGCACGTGTGACTGTAGTCTGGACTTCAGCTGCAGCTCGGCTAGGGAAAAAAATGGTTGTGGATGGATCGGATACTCTTGCACTGGGCAGAGAAAGATGAGCGATGGAGGTTTGTAAATGCCGTGTAAAGCTCTGGTGGCTGAATTCGCTGGGGGCAGTTCTGCCGCTGCAGTTACGCTAGCCCTCACTGGTTTCAGAGGGGTTTTCTGGAAGTGAGTACTTAAGAGCGGGGCCTTGAGTTGTTGCCTTCCTGAGAACAACTCTTGCATCGGTTCATTACCTGCCAGATAGCACGTGATCCTGCCTTGAGTATATGATAAACTGTAAAGTTGGTGATGTGTATGTTTGTCCTTTAATGACCAAATTCAAGTGCGATGCAGCTCCTCCAGATACCAGCCGTCTTAACAGAAAAAGGACAAGTTCTAGCCAACAAGTCCTAAAATCTAACAACTTCTGTTCTCTGAGCCGAGACTGAGGCAGTGCAAGAGAGGTGCCTGTGCGCCACACTAATGAGCGCGTAATAGTGTTTCTTTACTGTATTTTGGTATGTGGGGGACTCTGGTAAATATTTTTGGCATCATCTGTTAAAATTTTGTTTCTTTTAAACAGGACTAGAAGAATAAAGAGAAGTTTAATTTATGAGAACTATAAGAAAGCTTACAGCAGTTTGGAATGGATTGATCTACAATACCTCTGATATGTGAGAGAGATATTTTGCGTTGCTGTTGGCCAGCTGCTGCTGGTGGACTTCAGCTGACTTCATTGCAGCAACCCCAACAGATAGGTCCTCGTCACTAATAGAACATAAACAAGTGTGATGCTGAAATGAGATGAGGCTCCGAAATGGAACTGTGGCCACCGTGTTAGTTTTCATCACGACTTTCCTCAGTTTGTCCTGGTATACTGCATGGCAAAATGGGAAAGGTAAGTAAAAGGCTCCAAAACCAAACTGACCTTCACGTGGCTGTATGGCTGTGCGCTGCTCCTGTATGTTTGCGATCTGTAAATTGCTTGGTGACTAACTCTGCTCCAGAAGGTATTGCCTTGGTGAGGAATAAACACCTGCTAGTAGATTCAGGAAAATTAACTTGGAGTAATCCTCATTTAACAAGAAAAAAAATGTACCCGAAGACAAACAAATGCTGCTGTTGGAGGAAGGGGTTCATCAAGGCTGAATAGTTGTGGTTTAGTTTGTTTTTTTTTCCCCTGGTTTATGGTTGTTGGAAAAACATATGTTCTCTGGTTATTTATTTTTTTCTTTCCCTCCCCACCTGCTCCATGTAACATATGGCCAATGGACTGACTGGAGAATGTTATTTTTGGTGCTGCTTTATGTCTTCCTTGATGATTCAGTCATGGCAGTGGCAAACTGCCAGTCAACATTGTTGAAAGATTTTTTTTTTGCTATCTTTGAATGAAAAGTAAAATATTTCTTGTCACAGTATGATATAAGAAATAAAGTAATTTATGCAAATTGACCAGGTAATGGGAAGTGCATCTGTTATAATAATATGAGCAGTCTCATGAAATAATCAGGTAACTATTGTGTGTAATAGACTTTTCCTTTTTGTGTATCTTTGTTGATCTTGTGTTCCATGTGAACCTTGGAAAATTCAGTTTTTCTGAGGGTCATGGCTGTTTACTGCAAGTAAGAAGTTTTGGGTTTGTCCTTCAGTAAAGCAAATAAACTTGTTCAGCAATGGTTTCTAGAAGAAGAAAGTTTGGTTGTTTTCTTTTTCCTTTTAATAACCATCTGATCTTTTGAAAAATAGTAGACTTATGTTGTTCAAAAATCAAGTGATTTTAAAATGCATGATCTGTCTTAGGCGAGATTGCTACATGGTTTGTTCTGACTGTTCGGCTGAGAATGTTATCTTCAGTTGCACCTCAGGTCCGATAAGAGGAAACTGAGGTTTTCCAGGAATACTGTCTGTTGTAGCACAGCCAACTTGTAACCCTTATTTAAGTATAAAAGAAGCAGATGAGTTCTGTGGCATATTGATCCCCCCCCC
>NW_009619381.1:0-20943 GCF_000690535.1 Cariama cristata | reverse complement strand
CCGCCTTGGGCACTTTAGGAGAAGCAGATGCGTTGTGGTGTGATCTCTGCTGTAGCAGTTGGTAGGCTACCCTTCTGAATGTAAGCAGCAGGAAAAACGTCAGGTTCTCAAGGTTGTGGTAATATATAGATCTTTTAATTGGACAACAAAAGTGTAGATGTGCCAAAGACTGACAAGAGAAGGATATCTGAGTGGCACTGTAAGTAGTATTTTCTTCATTTTGGCTAATACCACATTCTCTAGCTATGTTTTATGTTACTGATTGATTTTTTTTTTTTTTTTTTTTTTTCGAAACAACCCTACAAAAATTTTTTTTTTTCTTCCTTCAGCAAAGATATCTGTGAAATTCTTTCTCATGCTTTTTTTTTGTTTCTTACCTGATGTATGATTTAAAAGTCTTGTTCTCCTTTGTCAAAGCGTAACACAAAGAAAAATCTCCATTAAAAGAAATTAACAAAAATCTGCTATTTGGAGAGTACTTGTGTATATGGCGCTTAGTAACAATTTAAGCTTTTGTTGGTCAGACTGCTCTATTTTTTATACTTTTTTTTTTTTCCCCATCTGAATGTTTAGAATCAATACTTTCTTAATGTTGGTATAAAAGTTCTGCATTTATCTTCTTCCAGATCTTACTGTTGAGCACCAAGGTGGTAATTTGTTAAATAAAAGTTAGTGTAACAAGACATCAATGATGTGCTAATTAATCGTAAATCACAGTTATGAAACCACAGTCTAGATAACTTGCTCTTAAGGTGTTGCTTCAAGAGAAATCTATACATAGAATATTGGTTTTTAAGTTTTATTTTACTTTTTAACTTATGTTTAGCATTTTATTAATTTGAACAGGTTGTCTATAAGCAAAACAGATTTGGGGTCAATTAGTACCACATTCTCAGAGACATTTCTGCACCAATGGAAAAGGTTCAGAAACTGATGATATGTATTTATTAAGATTTTTTTTTTTCCCCAGCTTGAGATCATTTAATGTTTATTTACTGAGCCTTGTAGGATGGTATCTTAATTCATTGATAACACTTCCATTTTTTTGAGTGGCTCAATTAGAAGGAAATACAGTGCTTGCTGTTCCCATTCACTGAAAGGCTATGGGGTGTCACATGCTCTGATCATCATCTTTTGTTATTCATTACATTTATATGATATGCAATAGATTCCTGTAGGTATTTGTCAGTATTTGGACGGCAAAGTAAATCTACGGTTGGAAAGAAAATATTAATTACATTTTTTTAAAGAAAAGTCAAAACTGCAACTTGCTAGGTTTTCAATGTTAACTAAAACAAATTTTGCTTTTTAAAAGCAGCAGCATAGTGCCTTGTTTCTAACAACCCTAATCCAGTCTTCAAGTGATTAATTTTAATTGAGGAACTAAGATCTTGGATAATTGTCACTTAAAATGCAGAATCATTTGTAGAATAGCAATAAGATTGGAATGATGTGATATTTTGGTAGATCGTGTTCTTCCTCTAGTAAATATACCTAGTCCCAGCCTATGCAGGATAGGATTTAGATGCTTCAGAGTGATACAGACTTTGGTACTAGTTTAAAGCATAAAAATTTACCTCTGCAGAACAGTGCTTTACAAATCAAGGATATACTGAAAGTTGTCAGAAGCTGAAGGAAATGCTCTGTCTGAAGTGCCATCACTGGAAACAGCGTAACTTTAGCTTGCCCAGTGATCTGATTGTGTAAATAACCTTTCACAGGGCAGATATTGCTGTTTGGATGAAATCGCCAATTAAGTAGTTTTGCTTTTAAAGTTAACTGTGTTTGAAGAAGGTTGACTGAAATACCTCTGGTTGTTGGAGAGAGCCTTCAAAGTTAGGCCAAGATCTTTGTCACTCTGTGGACCCCATGCAATGTCCAGAAGTGCTGGAGTTGTAAGGAAGTAGTACAAGCCCTGAGCACACCTAGGAAAGACCTCTCCTGTGGCATTCATGAACGAGAGTTGTAAGACTGCTTTCTAGGAGTTAGAAAGCGTGCTATGGTTAGCATGAATGAAGGAGATGTTGGCAATCAAATCTTGCCAAAATGCTGATTACTTTGGTGCACAGGAGGACCACTTTTAAAGGATCTGCAGTCACTTCGCATTCACAGTTAGTCAGTTCGGTGTAAGATGTCCTTGAATTCCTCCTAAGACTGAGCTCTTAAGCAAATGATAACTTTATGCTTGACACCATCTCTTTTGACTGAATCACGCTTTCTGGTACTACTGACCTGCTCAGGGTCACAGGTCTTCACCACCTCATTTGTGAGCTACAGAAATGCAGTGTTTTGGCTTTTTTTTTTTTCTGTTCTAAAAGCACTGCTTTTGAGAACATCTAACCAGTACAAGGCAGTACTGCGTACCTGTTACACCAGTCAGAAAAGTTACATGAAAGCTGTTGTACGCCGTGTAGAGAGCGTAGTCTTGATGCTTTGATCTTTAATGTGGCTAGTGGTCTGAGTACATAATGTTCCAGGAAGAGCATTATACTCCATAACGCTCAAGAACCTTCTCTTCTTGGGTCAACAAACTTCTTGATGCGCATCACCAGCATGGAAATTGGAAAGGAAGGTAAATAACTTTACTGAATTAGGGCAGGTGTGGTAGGATGAAAGTCCTCAGCAAAGCATTCATCAACCTCATCACTTTACTTCCCATGTTGAAGTCCTACTCTGATCCTGCTACCTTTGATTTAAAAAAGTACTTTTTTGTTTAAAATGTATGCTTTGTTCTGGGTGACAGACAGTAGTTGGTAGTGTTTTGCGTTGCTTTTAAAAGGCATTTGGTGACTTGAGGTGGTGAGGACATATATGGAATATGTATTGTGAAAATCTGACTCAATTTAACGCTTCAGGATTGTCTAAACTATGTGGTTTGCAGAGCAGTCTGAAAGTAGTAGTGTATGTCATCTTACCGTGTAAACATACTCTTCTTTAATGATGATGAATTAGTTGAAAAAGCTTCTGTTTTTCAGTTCATCCAAGGATGTTGTCTTAACTGTAGGATCTCCTCACTGTATGAGGATGGCTTATTTTGGTACACTTAAACTCATATGGGAAGACCTCCAAGAGGACTTTTACTTTTGAGATAGGTAACTAGCTTCCTAGTTTGCTGAATATTCATTCATACTTAAGTAATGATGGTTGGAGCTACTGTTTTGTTTTATGCATGACATTTTCTTTCATTTGGAGAGAAAATGGCCTGGGCTGTATAATAAAACTGTTGTCTTCTTTCTCCTCTGGCTGTTTTCATAAAATTAGAATTACCATACTGTTTCTCGGCCACAATAATCGTAAGTGCTGAAAAATATCTAAACTTAGCAACAAGCATAAGAAAGCCTAACTGAGTCTAAAACAAAAAGCCTCAGCTGATGGTGGAAAATTTTGGAGTAAGAACCAGGAATATTAATTCCCAGAGGGAGAAGAGACCTACAGAACTGTGGAGAAAACAGGGCAAGGAGGACTGGAGGTGTGGGTGTGTATATATATGTGTATATGTCTGTATATATATGTGTGTGTATATATGTGGGTTTTTTTTTCCCTTGGCAGTGGTTATGCAAATATTGTCTTTAAAAATAGATCAGAAATCTGAGAGGTACATGTTAGTATTTTGCAGCCATAACCCACCTTAGTTTATGCTTTGATCCTAAGAGAAGCTGTTATTTGAGTAAATGCTGATTACAATCTTGTGGCTGCATGTTCTGATTTTCAGAGTTAGGTGCTGATTTCCCACTGATGTGAATTAAGACTGACCAACCAAAAAAGTTAAGTGAACTACAAACTAGGAGGAGTGGAGGCAGGGGGAGGGAAGGGATAGGATGTTAAAGTAGAAAATGCATATAACTATTTATGCAAGTTTGTTTGGAGAACAGAGTTCTTTTTTTCTTTTCTGTTAAATAGAAGGGAAACATTGGTTTCCTTTGGAATTCTGTTGCATATCTCCCAGGAGCTGAAATTAAAGGAAATAGAAGTTTCCGTTTTCTTTTTAACACCAGCATGTGAACATTACTCTGGTCTTTATCTAAAATATGCATCAAGCTTGGTTTCCAAAACTGATGAATTGGCGTACAGCTTATTGGTATTAAAAACAGGAGTTGAATTTCATTAAAGCCGATCGGGAATGAAGGTTTGGAATGGTTCCTGAGCCTCCTGTGCAGGTAGTGAACATGCAGTCCCAGGTGAATCAAGCAGAAGAGGTATATATCCCAGCTGTTCAGGTGGGCAGTGGTTAGGTCTGCGGTATCTTTGTGTCCATCTCGTGCCTGTTGGAGCAGAACTTCTTTGACACCAGTGATTTTGGTGAGCTGCAATGGAAAGGATCGCAACCAAAGGGGCTTTTGCAGCACTGCCTTGTCCCCTTGCTTTTTTTGATAACCTGCTAGCTAGGTTAGCTTGGCAGTTTATGGGAATCTAAAACTTGGTTGCTACCAGAATGTTTAATGTGACAAGACCCAGCCAACATCTTGAGGTACTATTCTTGATTGTGGCCAAGTCCTCAGAGTTGGGAGGGGCAATGCTTTTGCTCAGTGTGGCTTCTCTTCATAGTTCTTCAGTGTGAGTCTTCTATGCTTGCATGACTCCTCCAAAACAGTGGTTGCTGTTCCCATGCAGAGACTATCGTGTAAGTAATTTGGCCAACCCGGGAGAGAAAGTTGCATTTGACGCAGCTGCTCATACCCTACTGTAAGAGATGTATCTATGAACGTATCTACTAAGAAACCTTTGCAATGGATTGTAAGCCAGCGTGTATTTACCTTCTTGCTGGTAACTGTCTTCCTGGAGTAGTTACAATAGATCCATGGTCACATTTTTAAGAGTGAGCAAGAGGGGCTTCGCAGTGATCTGTCTTGGTTTTGGTGGTGGTTGATATTTTCCATAGTGAATCTGGGTGAAGAGAGGGAGAGATTTCTCACTAAATTTCAAACAGCAGCATGCTGGAAGGAGCAGAGAAGGTGGGCAGAGAAACTGAAGTTTAAAATAACTTATGCAAATTGGAGACCTAGGCAGGAAGGGGGGTGAACGGAGGATTGAGGGTAGGTGAAAATGCCCCAGGCAAAACAAGAGGTGCAGTAAAGCAAAAGAAAATCAAATGTATACATAAAGAATGGGGAAGAAATTTGGTGTTAGGATTCTAGTTAGGAGTGGCAGTTTAGTTTAAGTCACATGCTAAGTGTGAGTCATCACATTATTGCAGAAGACAGAAGAAATTGAACAGAAAAGGGGTGTTAAGGAAGGAAAGAAATATGAAGTCTACTACTCCAGCAAGATGCAAGAAGTCTTCTTTCTGTTCTACTTGGCACCGTTTCCACTTCTGGATGGTGCACTGCAAAGAAAATAGATTGATTAGATGGGGTTCAGAGGAGCAACAAGTGATCAAAGATCTAGAAAATCTACACTGTAAGGGAAGGGTCAGTGTCCTGACATTCCTTAGCTTAAAGGAAAGGTGTGAGAAGAGAGACAGGAAGATAACTTTCAAATATTTCAAAAGTTCTTGCAAAAGAAAAAAAAAAAAAAAGAGGACATGATCTATTGTTTGTGACCATAGTGAATAATAGGATATAAGGGACTGAAATTGAAAGGGAGAGCAAGGTTAGGTAGTGGAAAAAGTTTTTTCTAATGGCAGTATAGTTACATACTGGAGTAGATGGTTGGGAGGGCTGAAGAATTTCCATGTAGGCATTTTCAAGAACAAGTTAAACCAGCGATGACAAGTAAAAGACACCAATATAAGAAATAAGGAAGAAATTTTTCACCGTGAGGGTGGTGAGGCAGTGGCACAGGTTGCCCAGGGAAGCTGTGGCTGCCCCATCCCTGGAAGTGCTCAAGGCCAGGTTGGATGGGGCTTTGAGCAACCTGGTCTGGTGGAAGGTGTGCCTGCCCATGGCAGGGGGGTTGGAACTGGGTGATCTTTAAGGTCCCTTCCAACCCAAACCGTTCGATGATTCTATGAGTACCATGTTTGATACCAATAGAGATTTGGGCTAGCACAAGAAGAGTGAGTTACACTGGGTTTTAAAGTCAATATGGCACTCCCAAAATAAGTTTTAGATAGGGAAGACTTACAGCTGACAGGAATGTTCTAACTTTGAACTAGCTATCTTGCTGAAACTAGTTTGAGCCGGGTGGGTTGGACCTAGAAGTCACTTCTATCCGAAGTTATACTAGGTATTCTTGACCTTTGCCAAGTTTCTCTCTTGTGCGAAGAGTGAGATGCCAGTGCGTTTCATTACTAAATATTGATGTTTGCGTGAGATATGTGAGAGTTGCCCTTTATTATCATAAAATTTGATCCCTTAAAATACATAAAGTGTTTGCTTGTATTTTAGCAGATTCGTTTAACCGTTTATTATGTCCACGGCCCTCTCTGAGCTAAGAACCATGAAAATACTGTGTTAGAAAAATCTCAGAAAGTGATTTGTTTTTATTTTTAAGTGTGATTTCCCCCCTCCCATGGTTTAGAGTAGTATCTTGTTCGGTAATGTTATTCCTGTTCTGTAGTCACAACTTTATTTGCTGCCTGGGTAACAAAAAAGCTTTTTCCATCATTGATACAATCTTTAGGATTAGAATCCTGTAAGTGATTTCTTTTTAGGGTAAGACACTGGTAAGTGTGTCATTTAGTTTTGTTTTAGCACTAGTTTTGTTTTCCTGAACATGGCAGAAAGTGAATAGAAAGTGGTTTCCTTGCTCACAATGCAGGGCTTTATTCCAGCTAGTCTCTGCCTAAAAAGCAGTTACTCTGCAGTATTTTAGAGCTGTACTTCAGCTGCTTTTCTGGTTGTCTCCTTGGCTTTCACGCAGCTTTCTGTCTGTTCCTGTGGATGTGTCCCACAGATCTGCCACCCGTCTATCTAACAGTAAACAACAGAAACCCTGTTTTTGCTTGTGGCAGTATATAACTTTACTAATTTATCTTATACTGGAAAAGAATTGAAAAGTTTCCTATGCTTATTGAGCATAAACACTGCTATAGTAGCTTGCAGATACATTGTGGTTTTACATATCAGTGCAATGAATATGTAGGTTTCCTCAGTTCAGAATGGGCTGAACTAAATCTTTTTTCCATTACAAATTACTAGTAAAGTAGTTGTGCAAATGGACAGCCGCTAGAGACAAACTGTAGAGGTACTGTTGGAGAGAGATTTGAATAAAACAAATGTGATGGGATCACATTTGACTTGCAAGGTTGTTGTTAATTTGCAGCAATGTGGGAGCACGGTGAAGCTTTGATCCTGAGTTGTTTGCAAGGAGGACAAGTTAGAAAGAATATGTTCTCAGAAATAGAGCTTGTTCAGCACAGTTGTCAAGGCACAAAGAGACAAGGAGCAATCAGCAACCTCAGCCCACTAGTATGTGTGGAAACAATAATCAAACTTCTGCAGTGGCTTGAATTTTGTGCCGAAGCCCATAAGAATTTCTGAACGTTTCAGCTCTTAGGATAGCGTTGTTAATTGTGAGATGGTAGCACTCTTCTGACCAGTTCTCTTTTGATAGATGAATTTTCTTCTGCTGTATTAAAATGTTAAACGTTTGGCAGTGGATCTCCCATTACTAGTCTCATTTTAATTTAGGAAGCTCACTTTTCTTGCTGTAGTTCCTGGCTTGTAGGTGTATGTTTCATTGGTTTCTGAGAGGAGGGAAAGGAATGGTTTAAAGTAAGAGTGTCTTGTTTTACATGTACAGGAACTCACAGAGTTATTGGCAATTCTGTAGTAGAAACAAATCGTTAAAGTATTCAGAAGCTTTCGGGTTGTCAGAACTGAATGGTTGCTTTTCCTTTCTGTGTCGTGGTTCTGCTTTCCTGTGTGCTTTGTTTCCTTGCCACATTGGACTGTAGCCGAGTTAATCCGTCTGAGAATATGCAGCATCTTAACGCTCAAAATCTGAGCCTTGACTGTTCAACAGTGTGTGAGCATATAGTGTGGTGAATTTTGGAGAAGAGGTTTGGGATACGTACACCTAGGTTTTCATGGACATGACTTCTTTTTCTTCATGGAAATCTTGCCTGGCAGAAATCCTTCAGATGCAGAGCCTGTTAGCCCCGGATGGGTGGATGCTGCTGCACAGGCATCCTGTTGTTGGCCAGGTTATTGCATGACCAGAAAACCCAATTGTGTACACAGAGATTGTTTAAGTGTGCACAGTAAGTGACACCTTTGGGAACTTTTATGTAAGTGCATATTTGTGATTAGTAGTTGCTGAGCAATTGCACAATAGTCCACGAGCTTTTGGGATGTCTGAGAGGGATCAGCCACTCTGTTACTGCCCGCTGGGTTGATGTATGCGCAGAGAGTCACATTCTGGAGGATGTATAGAGGTGCATGTGTTGTAGGGTTGGTTTGTGTGGAAGCATCAGGGTTAAACACTTTCATTTTGCACAAAATTTTCTGTTGATCAGGTTGGCTCTATATAGAAATAGGGGAGACCTTTCTGAAACTCCCACGTGTAGACACGTGACGGTGAAATAACTGTTTTCTCTTCTGATATAAATGGGACACACACGTTCATAGCTAGAGATGACCTTTTTAGGTCAGGGCTCGTTTTCACTTTTCAGTGTTCTCCTCCACACTGCTTTAGTGAGAAGGCAGTTGTATACAATAAATGTGCGATTTTACGTTATATGGAGACATTGAAAGAGAGACTAATGCTTTGCCCTGTATTTGTAATATGTTGCTTTAAATCTAACTGTATTTAACTTAGTTTGATAAAGTTTTAAACTTGGAACGAGCTGTAACTGAATGGAAAACTGTTCTCTTGCTCCTGTATTTTGGGGATCCAGAGATGAGTTACATTAGGTTTTGTGGTATTTTAGCTATGTGTAGATTGCAGTGATCAAAGATTTGAATTGGATGAAGTTGAGAATTTGTCCTCATGCAGGAGAAAAACTTGCTGCTAGGACATTCACAATATGTTTATATATTCAGTACCAATGGCTTCAAGTTGTTTTCCGGTGCAGTCATAATGATAAAGTAATGACTCAGATAATGAACATAGGATGGCTATGGTTAGCTTTTTTCAAAAGTGGAAATGTCACTGCAGCTTCTTTTGACTTCAAGGCATACCACTGTATCCTCATTTTCCCTCATTCACTCCTTTGTAATACTTTTTTAGTCTGTCTTCCTTGCTTGATTCAAATTTGGTGTTATCAGTAACGCTGTATTTCTGTAAGTTTGGAGGAAACGAGCTGTTAGGACCAGGACAGAGCCTCTGCTTGGCCCCATGGAGAGCAGGGCTGGAGCTCAGCAGCAGTGTTGGACTTTGCTTAGAATCATTATTATCATAGAATCGTAGAATTATTATGGTTGGAAGAGACCTCAAAGATCATCAAGTCCAACCGTATACCCGATGCCACCATGCCCGCTAAACCCGCTAAACCATGTCTTGAAGCGCCACATCTAAAGGTTTTTTGAACACCTCCAGGGATGGTGAGTCCACCACCTCCCTGGGGAACCCATTCCAATGCTTAACGACTCTTACAGTGAAGAAGTTCTTCCTAATGTCCAGCCTGAACCTCCCCTGGCGCGACTTGAGACCGTTTCCTCTTGTCCTCCTTGCTGGGCAGCCGCTGCTCATGTCCCTGCTGACCACGCGGTGGGTGCAGAGCTCTGTCTGCAGCACCGCTGTCTACTGTGGGTGGTTAAAGGCAGATGTTGTTAATGCGTGGAAGTACGTGTATGGGCAGATGTATGTGGAGGACGCCGTAAGGAGTTGTGTGCCGAGGGCCAAATGTTGGTTCTGCCGGCTGGGGTTATGGTGGCAGAGGAATGGAGGGTCCTGAGCTGTGGATGGGAGTCTTGGGCAAGAGCTGGGACCACTGGGACAGAAGTCCCTGTAAGTGAGAAGGGGGGGTAACAATTGTAGAAAAGCAAATCTGTGCAACTTGTGTGGATGCAGGATCTATGTTGGGGTTTGGGTGTTCCCTCCCCTCCCCACAATCCTGACTCTCATTACCCACTCAAAACTACCAGAGCGCCGGGTGAGAGAGCTGCTCTGTTTAAAACTCAGGCAGACATTTACACAAATTGTATATATTAGTTTTTGATTGTTCCTGATACTGTTGGTTTAGCCTACTTCAAAGTGTAGGACAAACCGCTTGTGATTGTGTTTGCGGGTGTATTTTTGTACTTGGTCCTTTTTTGAATTAATGGAGAATAGCCTTCCAGGTCTGGCAAGAATCTGTACTTAAGCTGTTTGCTTTTATCTGTATCTGATCTTGTGGTGTGTCTGTCTTACTGTTTGTACGTGTTTACTGTCGCCCTTAAATGTGCCATAGAACAAAAAGGCTTTCAGGGGTACTTTGCTAGGTTATTTGATGCATTTTTCAAATGGAAATTAAATGTAGGAGGCTGATTGTTACACTAAAGGGGTTGTTGCTATTTGTGGTATTTAAGTGAAACTGTGGAGTTGGTGGCAGATGCAGTTAACTCTACTCTTCATTCTCAAAAAAATCTTTATAGCAGATTAATTTATATACTGCAATAATGGCATAAAAGTAATGGGACACTTAATAGAAACTTCTATCCTATGGCTGTATTAGTTTGCGTCTTTCAAAAGTAAAAATGGAATTTTACATACAATTTTTGTAATGCAAGAAGTTTGGGGTTTTTTTTAACAAATCTTTAGCAAAACCCAAAGCTTTTCCTGTAAGGGAAAATCAAAATATACTTTATTTCAATTCATCTTTATTAAGGTGTGGTTTATAGCTATACGATACTTTTTGGATCTCTTCTACTGTGAGAATGATTCCTACACTGTGCTAGTTCTTCCAAAACTCTCTGGTTCCTTGTTACAGAAAGGATCAGTATGAAAGTTACAATTCTACTCTTAACCCATTTGAAATACAAATGGAACCACATTTCCCTGTGGCGTTGTAGCATCGCAAACTACTGTTCAATAATATTGATGAAGAGTAGTATAATGGGAAAATAATTAAAAATCTGTAGCTAACACAGTGATTTGGGAAAGTTAAACCAAAATATTAATGTTCTGCACTGAGTATTTTGGAGACTTTGGACTTCTCACGAAAAAATAAAAAATTTCAGCTTCTTATACTATGTGACACATTCCAATGGCCTTAGTCAAGTCTAACTAGAAACCAAGCAGTGCCTTCTCTAACCCTGTGAAAACATGTTTGTTGCTGCTTCTAGACCATTCCTTTCCTGTTTATGGCTTTGTTTGCCATGATTGAAATTCTGATCAGTTAAAGTATATTATTTGTTCTAGCATTTGACATAAACAAAGATGTCTGTCTGTCCCATCTCCCCCCTTGGGTTTTTTAACCTTTTACTCATTTTCTTTTTATTCATATGAAAGTTGTACGTGAAATGATGACAAAACAAATATGACACTTAGAGACCATGTTAGAGTTGAGATTAAACTAGTTTCACATATCCAGCGAGGGTTGAATTTTGAATTGGTGTAATGCCATAATTGCAGGTTTGAGATACACCAGTGCTCACAGTTGCATATTGATTAGTGTGGTGGTCATCTCTGAACCATACCTATATCTGTGGTTTTTTTCAAATGCAGACTTATCTGTGTGTATTCTAGTGCTCCTCTTAACTAGAATTTAAGTCTGTCATCAGTATTCTCTGAATTATAGTTATTATTTAAGACTTTTGGGTGCTTCCAGAATGAAAAGGACAAAACTTGCATATTGTTCTCATTTTTTAACCAAGAATTTTTTATTTTATCCTTTGAATCGGGAGATCCCTCAACACTAGGCACTATGGGGGGCACTGGCTGGCTTTGATTCCAGTTCTATAGTTAATGTTGTGCTATGTTTGCAACGCAGTTTACTGGTGTAACAAGAGCTGGAGAAGGGAAAAAAGTAAGTTGGTTTCAGATCAGTTAGTTTTTTGAATTTTCTTATGTGTTGTACGTTATGAATACAAGGAATAAAGTGTGTAACCTTTGACTAAAACTTTATCTCTTTGATTTTAAAATATAGCTATAACTGTAGCTGGTAAAGCAGGAAGTTGATGTGGAGGCATCAGATATGTAAAAGGGTAAAAAAAACCCAAAAGTAGAATGCAGGCTCAGTTAATGACTGGCTGTTTGCAAGATGTGAGTGACAGGATTAGAGGAAGCTTGAATGATTACCTAATCAATTTGGAAAATTGATTTACTGTTTGTGCACCCTGGTTTGGATAAAACATTTTTTTGGAAAATACTTATTTACTGTGAACTTTTTTGGAAACTTGTTTTCTCTTTCAAATCCCTTTTCTGGTTTTACCTTATCAAGTCAATAACAAGGAGAATCAAAGACCCTACTTTCATCAGTTCTGTTACAGCAGAGGACGCTATTTTAGTAAATTGAATTAGAAGTTCAGTAGCTTATAAAAGGGTGGTATGCAAAGAAATATTTTTCATTTAGAAAAAACAAAACAAAAAAAACCCAAAATAAAAAACACCCTCCAGGAATTTGAGACTACTAGATAGCATGGATATCTTGATTTGGTGTCTTAATATAGGCATATGTGCTTGTTTGTAGAAAGTAGCTGAAAATACTGATTGAGGTCTGAGGAGAAACATGAGATGTCATAGATGAGTTGTAGTCAAACTGACTACCTAAAGAGTAATTACATTTGTTTACACTGTCAACAATCTGTAAGTATTTCAGATGAAGGGATTGTCTCTTATTCTCTTTTAACAGATGTGAACGAATTGTGTTTTACCAGGGTTAGATTTTAGTATTATTTTTAATGTTGAAATTACGATACCACACAGGGATGCTGATCTCTGCGTTATAAAGCCACGCTCCGCTAGGATCAGCATAAGCAGTTATGGCTTCTTTCATATGTCTGTTAGAAAAGAGTGTAATTAGCCATTATGTAGTTTTAAGAAGATATTCTTGTTTATTGGTAGCAATAAAGTGTGTATATTTATATGTATACACATATATAAACTAAATGATGGAAGCAGACATAATAAATGGATGCAACGTATGCTTAGTACACGCATTTCTGCAGAAATGTAGAATGGATTGTTTTATTTTAATATGTTAAAAAAAATGCAGTGGGAATGCTTTCTTTCGGCTGATGTGCTTTAGTCCTTCAGTGTTGCCAAGAATGCAGGCTGGGTACCGACCTGCCTTGTGTCTTAAAAGTAAAGGCTGTTTCGGTGCTATGATTGTAATGCTTGCCTCAACTGGAGCTTTGTGCTTGCTTAAGCAGTTGATCTTCTACATAAGATTTTAGTGAGAGTTGTGGTGTGGCTTTTTAATTGACAGTGAGTTTGGGAAAAAAAAAAAATCATTGTGACGTAATGATCTTTGTAAAAGCTGTCACTGGAAGCTGTGTTCCTGTTTTTGAGGTCATATGGTGATGTTATTGTTGACCGTTTCCTAATTTCTTTTACAGTGTTGTGCACTTTGAGTCTTGTGCAAGACAAGCAAGAAATATCAAAGTGGCGGGTTTTAGTGAAGGTTGTTTGAAGGTAACTTTTTCTGACACTGTAAAGAGTTAATGTCCAAAATACATGAATTCAATGATTTGCATACTCAGCTGAGCTCTTCTTGTGTGAATTTCTTAAACTGAACTCTTTGTGCCATGTATGTCTGTAACAGAAGTTGCAATAATTTTCCTTGTACAGCTTTGCTTGTTGGGAATAGAATCTTTGAAGCTTTTATTTATTCCCTAGTGTTTCTATTCAGGGCTAGAGATGTGTTAAATGCTGATTGCTTATTGTAGAACTGATTTAGCATATGATTTCAGTGACCTTTTTGTATCACTTTCTCTTTAAAGAAGAAATGCCAGCAGAGTTGATAGTGCTGCTTAGTACTAGGAATAAAATAAAACCCAAATAGCTGGAACCTAAAAAGCCATGAGGATTATATTGATCCAGAGAGTCCTGGGCAGTGTGGTTTACTAGGCAAAGAAGTGTGAATGCTAGTTAACAGTCAGATCAGACAAATAAATTGCAAATGTGAGATCTCTTTTTTTTTTTTTCATCACTGTAGCTTACTGTTCTTTGTTTTAAAAGAAAACCTTCAGCTCAAGTGCTGCCAATAACTCTTCTCAAACAAATTGTGTGTTTAATTATCCTTGTTGTCTGAAGCCAATGCACAGACAGAACACCATATGCTTCTGTTGACTTGACCTCCTTAGTCATGGGTGTCTGGATTTGCTTTTGCTGATATATTATTCTTTTTATTCCTTGTGTCCAAAGGAACGTTCAGACCCTCTGTCAGCCCTCATCAGTGGAGATCTGAGTGGTGTCATAGTGGGTTTTATAACAGTATAGGAGATTTTCTAAATTGTGAACTTCCTGTATTGAACAATTTGTATGTAGAGACAAAGGTGAGCAATTGCATCTGGAGACATTTAAAACTTCCTGGCTGCTCTGTCCAGCTATTAAAATACCCCTTAAATAAATCATTCATCAGTTGTCACAATTGTAGTTTGGCTTCTTTGGCTTTCTGGTTGCTTAGGATTGTTTTTCCTCTAGGGAGACGTCTTTTTCTGTAGCTTTTTAGGAAAAAAACCAACACACCCAAAAAACCCCAAAAGGCTACCTGCTTGATGTACGACTTCATGCTTCCATTTTGATTGGTGAGCTGCAGCATTTTTAATGTGTTTATATTAAAGATATAAATGGGGGGGGGGGGGGGTAGAAGCAGGTACTCAGTCTGATCTGTACTCCCATTTTTCTGCTGTGTTTGTGTATGTGGAATCTCTGGGAAAGCAGGGGTTTTTACTTTTGCAAAAGAATGTTTACAAGTAAATTGATTCTGAAATTTACATTTCAAAATAGAGAGGTTTTACCAGTTGATATTACAAAGGATTGTATTCAGATTGCTTAAAAAAATTTTACCGAAAACAACTTCAGCTCCTGCTGCAAAGGAATGTTTAAACAAAACTATCTGGACTGAGATTGGATCAGGCCCTGGAAGTTTCAAAGCAAACACTTCAGGCTTGTGGTAGTACATTAGAATCGAAGAGAACAAAAAACATTATTTGTTTATACAGATCCTTGAAGTGCAAAATGTGAACAAGTTGCAATGAAAAATTAGGTAATTATAATTCTTGAGTTATTTTTTAACAATAAAGTTAGGAAAACCTGCATTACCTTCACTCAAAAATGAGCTGTTTTTCACAGTGAAAGCTACTTGAATAAACATATTTTTAAATGCTTCTGGTCCTAATAAGCACATTTCTATGTGGAAAACAAGGGCGATAAACAGTAATTCTACCGGATTGTTTTGGTAGATTGAAATACGGGATTGCTGAAATGACCTGTCAATTTGAGTAACAAGATTAGGGATAAAAGAGTGACTTGCGCACTTGTTTTCCTAAATCTTGATACAAGACCTTTTTTGTTTGTTTCATGAAGCAGAAAATGTTTTGTCATGATTAGTAGGATGTATTTTTCATATGTAAATCATCTACCTGACTTTACTATCTTTCATTCCACAGAATAGCATACTTATAAAACAATTGCCTGCTCTCTAATCCCTTCAAAATAATAAAATAGCTTTATGACTAGGCACAGCTACAAACTCGGTAACTGAAAAAACCCACAGGATCAAGTGTTCAGAGAGCACTGATAAAATTTGACCTTGAGCAGTTTTCTTAAAAGCTTTTATTTATAGCATGTCTGTTGTTAGCATTTACAGTATACTGCTTTATTCTGTATTTGCATGGTTGATTACTTTTGTGCTTCAGATTTTATAACTCATCATAACTTGCTTATAAAAGTTTTTAATTTCACTTAAGAGCTTATGGGGAGTAGTCATCCGTGGTGTAGTACATTGTAACACTTCAAGGACACTATATGTCAGGTTTTAGGCAGTTTCGAGACAAAATCAGAATCTGATCTGTGAGCACACTTGAGATTTAATTTTGGGGGACAAATTTTGTTAACACCTTCTTTACTGTTTGACATTGCTGGTTATGAATATGATTTTTGCCTATGTACAGGTTTTGACACTTGATAATTACCTCAGCTTGTTCCAAGTTACGCTGTTTTTATAAGCCTAAATGTCACAGGTGGATTCTGGAACATCTTTAATATCTCTGTGTGTGGACAGAGCTTTTTGGCCATGCCTGTGTGGTTGGTTTGACAGTCGCTCTGCTGGCCTCTCCTCAGTCGGACATTTGAGCATGCCGTGCTTGGTTTGTGCCTCGTGAATATCTCCTGAGCTCTGGAGTCACTTCCAAAGGGCAATGGAAGCATTGTTTGTATTTCCTCAGTAAATGTCACGACGTATTTCTTGTCTGTGCGTCTTTAGGTGAATGCTGGATGATTGTACAGTGCCGTGAGAGCAGGATTTTGTATTACAGTATTGGGTGATTGTCTTTAGAGTTATGTTTTGCAAAACCCATGCAAAATAGGGAATCTAGCCGTTCTCAAAAAAAAGTGTCAGTTTTAAGATGAAGTTAAAAGTTACTTAAGTGCTGATGTAGTAAGAATTTATTTTGATTTACTAGAGGAATTCACTCTCTCTTTATCTTGACTGACATTGGGAATAATTTAGTCTGCCACATGTTAGTGTAGCAGGATTTTAATTTAAAAGGATATCTGTTTGTGAGGGACAAAGATGACTATTTGATCAGGTGATACTACAAATGTGATAAGTTGTAAGGTACTTGAGTATTATGAATCGAGCATAGTCTGAAAAATACATGTTGCATCTAACTTTGTGGGAGTCAAGTGCAGATCAGTGCAAGTATTGTCATGACTTACTGGATATTGGTGTACTTGATACCACGATTTCATGGATCACATAAAGCATCTGAACTGATTTTAGGGGAGGTGCAGAACTTTTTTCACCTTACATAGCTGAAACAAAGAAAAGTCCCTGTAAAAGCTATGTCAGATTGAATTGGCTGGCATGTTGACAAATCCCTAATTCACTGAAGAGTAACCTGCTCTTGCTACACCCACTGACTCTCTATAAAACTCAGTGTGGAAGCTCTCCAGCCCTTAAGACCTCTGTTTTGTATCAACCTGTAAATTGATCAACATCCTTGATGCAAGTGTGATAAAGTAATACATGAAGCTTTTTACTGTTTCTGACCTGTGGCATGATGGTAACTACTGTGGGGTTTTTATAATGGGAGTAAATGAATTTGTGGAATAACTAGTCACAAAAGTACCTGAATTAGCACTTACTACAGTGTATTCTCACAGATTCAAACATATAATGGCATTTTAATTGAGAAGGTGCAGGCTGTGTTGGTTTTGAGTGAGGGTCTAAGGAAGGGGAACCCTGGGGTTGGAAGAAGAAAACTGGAAGGGTTGTCACTAGGGTGGGCCATAAACTTAACTGTTAGATTGGTGAATTTAGTACTGTTGCCAGTGAGACACTGTTCATTTGAGTAATGATTTGAACATTCCCTTCTTGGATAGAGGAAAGGTCCTGCTGCATCAGGTGTCTGTTCCTGCTCTTACCTGTTTTACTAATTGAATATTTGTGTGCAATGCTTGTGGCCAGCCAAAGCCTTTTGTCTGTGTCAGACAGCAGTCAATTCTTCCTGTTCCTCTTTCATGAACAAAGGGGGTGAGAGGCTTCAACAGTTCAGCTGGGTAAGAGCAGGAAATATAAATCAGGCTTACAATGTGGTAAAGCTAAGCCCTCTGTACTTGTCTTGCTGTCTTTTATGAGTGCCAAGTCTGTGGCTGGTTACCCTTTTCTCTGTGTGGCAGATCCATCGCTTTGGGTATTTAGCTGATTTGCGGTTTGAAGGAAGATTCAGCTGCCTGCTGTTGATATGGGAAGGTTATAAAGCTTTTTCTGATCATCTTGTCTGATGCATCTGCCTTTGGAGACAGCCATACCACCACAGAGCTCTTAAGGGAATGATAGTTTTCTTTTTTATTTTTTTTTCTTTCCTTTTTTTTTTTTTAAATACAGTTACTGTAGTTCAGTATGTCCTATTTCCAGCTGTGGCAATGGGCTCTGAGTTAACATATTTGTGAACGTTCTTGATTGATAAGATAACAGCTTGGAAAGCTTTCATACTGCTTTTTACACTGTAGATGGTGCTTCTTTTAGCAGACAAATAAAGGCTTTCCTTGAGGGAGAATGGCAATACTAACGGAGAATTGCTGAAACGTTCTTGGGGTTTATAAGGGTCTGGATGCAATTCTGTTTTCTTCTACCTTCAACACCTCCTCCGCCACTCCCCCCCCCCCCAACGGAAAAAAAAAAACGGAGAAAAGAAAAAAAAAAAAGCGGAGGGGCATTTTAAACAGCAGCCACAGATGTTTTTATTTTCTTATAGAGAGTGGCAGGGTTTTTACTGGAGTCACAGGCTATCATAATATGGCTGTTGCAGGCTACATCGAGTCAGAAAATTTGCAGAGATTGCCAGAAATGCAAACTTCCCTTTTTAGGTGGTTTCTGGCCCTTTTTCTTTGTCCGCTATTTAGCCTGTTTCTTGAGAGGCATCTCTAGAGGGTCACAAAACATCTCTGACTCTGTAGTGGCTGTACCTCCTTTCCCTAGTGCAGCATTAACAAAGATGGATGTGTATGCAGATCGTCTAAATACGTGCTCCTCTGTGTTCCTCTTCTGCTACTGCGTGAGATACGTAAATCAAATCTTCTGAATTCTCGTGTATCAGTGTATGTGGAGCTTTGGTCAAGACTGTCGTGTACTTACATGCTCAACAATATTAAATTGCACCTGCAACATCATTGGTGGATCTAAGTAGTTCTTCAGACTTTTAAATAGTGAGTTGAGTATTTTCTGGTGATTGTTGCATTAATAATACCAGTATCTTTACCAGGAATCCTGTTCCACTGTACTTTCCATGTTTTAAGATTAATGGCAACACACACACATAGATATATATGTACAGGTTTCAGAAGTGCATTGTGATTGAAGGTTAGGTGCCTAGGTTCTTTCTTCGATACTGACCTATCTCTGTTTCTTTTGTGGGTGGTTTATGGTGAAACTTCAAATAGTCAGAGGCAGCAGAATTTTGCTGATTCTGTGGATATCTGTACTCCACTCAAATGAAAAGTGCACTCGAAGTAGTTTCCTCACATAGTTTTCATATTAGAATAGATTAGACTATTTCAGTTGGAAGGGACCTACAACGACCATCTAGTCCAACTGCCTGACCAATTCAGGGCTGACCAAAAGTTAAAGCATGTTACTAAGGGCATTGCCCAAGTGCCTCTTAAACACTGATGGGCTTGGGGCATTAAAATGTTTTGTTTTGCTAAAAATGTAAGATAAACAAAAAACTAAGAGCTGTTGATTTTTTTTTTTTTTTAATGGCACTGAAGCTGAATAGCCATAGAATTGCTTTGGTTGTGTTTCCAGAGTATTTTGGCCATTTTGTTGTCCAGTATGTGTTTCATTTGGAATTACGATACAGCGAGCGTTCTGCCGGTGCAGGTAATTTACCTACAATTCAGACTTCTTTTGCTGTTTTAGTTGAGCTGAGATAACCTGCAAAATACTTTTGTAAATTCAAACTACAGCATATTTTCTTGTTCCTTTACCTTTTGATGCTCTTTGCTCTTAAAAATCGTGGGTTGAAGTACATAAGCAGATTAGACTAGTAGTACAAAACCCCAAACTAAGAAACTATGCTAAGATGTTCAGAATGTCCATGTTGAGCTTAGGAAACAGGCATCTGGTTTAGAACTTGGCTTATGAGCTGTCTAAATTTGGAGCAAAAAATCAAATGATGTAATCAAGACTGTCTGTGGCTAAGAGGAGAATGGACTGAGTTTGTAACTCAGGCTAATGATGTCTTTTTGGGATGACTTTTTTAACAGTTGTTTAGTAGGAGAACCAGAAATAACCCAGAGAAGGAAGAGTAGGCTGAGAGCTGAGATTCCATCTCTGGTCAAAAGCTTGCAAACCTTCACAGTTTGATTTGAATTTTTAATTTTCAGAATACTGCATCAACTTTCAAGTGAGCTTGTCTGAATTCTAGGTTCTGCATATTTAGGAGAACATCTTGCAACAAGGGAAAAAAAGTTGAGAAAACAAACTGCTGAGTGAGTTGACATAGTGTTAACTTTCCAAGAAGTGCACAGCATCAAGCCAGCTAAAATATTTAGGTTTTAGCTCTGGAGTTTTGCTGAAACTACTGGAGTTTACGAGAAAATGATGAAGAATTAATGCTTTCAGTTCTCAAGTCATATCTTAACAAGATATTTTCATTTGAAGTATGAGGGCTAGTTATTTTTATTTGATCTTTTTGGCTTCCAGAGCAAAGTGTGGAAAAGCATCACCTTCTCATTTCAATGTAAAATAGTGTATTGTTCTTAAATAAAAATACGCCTGTATGCTGAAACTATTGGAGACCAAATGCGTTTGATATTGGCTACAGCTGCTCTTAGAGGGATGTTTTGTTTGTCAGAGAACAGATATGTTTGGGACTCTTCCATCAGCTGTATGAGGCCAGTAACTTACTGTCTGAATTCCTTCCTCTGTTTTCTTAAATTACTCTAGGTTTCAGCATAAGAAGAAAAATAATTTCTGTTTCTACAGTATTGTAATTTTTTTTCCCTGATGGTGACCACTGATCTCTGTGACTGTTTCCTTTATGGTTTTAGTCTCAGTATTTTTCTTTTTACTGTAACAGCAATGAAAAAGGTGGTTTGATACTTTTTGACATGAAATCAATTGAATTTCTTGAGGTTTTAGAGAAACCTTTGAACAATAAAACACTAAATGGTCAAATGTGTTTTGAAAATATTGGCTACACTATTGATTTTTTTTTTTGTATGTACAATGCTTAGAAGTCAACTTGTCATAGAGTAGAATATCTCAGTTGGAAGAGACCAACGATGATCATCTAGTCCAACTGCCTGACCAATTCAGGGCTGACCAAAAGTTAAAGCGTGTTACTAAGGGCATTGTCCAAACGCCTCTTAAACACTGACAGGCTTTGGGCGTGAACCACCTCTGTAGGAAGCCTGTTCCAGGGTTTCACCACCCTCTCCATAAAGAAATGCTTCTTGATGTCCAGTCTA
>NW_009619380.1:53957-56966 GCF_000690535.1 Cariama cristata | reverse complement strand
GCCTGGGTATCCATTGCTGCTTCTGAGTGGCTCCATGGGGTTTTGTCCTTGACCCAGTCCTGGTGCTGGTACCCACCTCCTTGGGGGGCCGCTGGGTGCCCCTGGGGGTGCTGCCTCTCTTCCTTTGGGTGCTGCAATCCCACTGCATCCTTTGAGCAGCCCAGGAGCAACTTCTTGAGGGTGGTGGGGACCGGGTTGGGACATGGCAGGAGCAGAGGCTACAGGATTGACAGGGGCTGAATTTTTTGAGAAATTTGCTTTTTATTATGATCGCTCCCCTCCCAGTCTGAACAACCCCCTGCTAAAAGTAGGCTTGGGAAACACGTGCTGCTCTTCCTGATGCCCAAGGCGTCTTGGCGCAGGGCTTCAAGCTCCACATTTAAAGGTGCCAAGAGGTTCCCTGAGCTGTGGCTGCCACCAGACTGCAGCAGATCAGACAGGGAGGTTTCTGGGGGGGATTTTGGCCAGGAGCCAGGTGGGGTGGGTGGCCAGACCCTGCACCGCTGGTCCATGGGGCACCGGGCAGACAACGCTGGGGAGCACGGAAGAGTGGGAGCAAGGTGTGATTGCAACTCCCTCTCCTTTCACCCCACCAGCTGCCCCTGGGTACCCAACACCCTCGTGCCAGCTATTTTATGAAGTAGATCCACTGGTGATGGGGACAAGTGGGACCCTCCCAGCTGGGGCCTGTAGTACAGGGTGCTTGGTTGCTGTCTGTTCTCCCCCCTTACCCCGCTCCCTCTCTCTCTTTCTCTGTTTCTCTCCTCAGCACCACTGTCAAGCAACTTGATCACCTGCCAGACCGTATTGATTTTTGCTTCCCAATCTCCAAGCTGGATGGAAGGAAAAGATTAAAAACAGTTTGTCAGTTTGAAGTTGAATAAGAATTCAGCACAAGGGACATCTCAGTGGCTTGGAGGGGGGGAGCAGGTAGAAGGGGTCAAGGCCAAAGATGATGTTGGAGGGAGCGTAACCCTTTTGCACCCTCTGCTCTGGTGATGCCACCGGACCAGCACACCTAATGTCTCTCGATGACCTCCTGGCTGCTGGTGAAGGTCTGCCTTCATCCCTTGCCCTCTCGGTCTGGGCATCCCATGTGTGTTGTTCTGGGGGTCCTGGTGTCCCAGCACATCCCCCCCCACCGCGGCATCTCGGCTGCCTCTCACTCCTCGTCTCCCCGCTGCTCCGCCAGCAGTGCCCAGCCCCGGCGCTCCCATCCCCACGTGTCCCCGCTGCCGGTGCCATTAGTATTCATGTGGTGGGTCTCCTGCTGTCCTTGTCAAGACTGAGTGGGCAGACTAAGGAAATTTGCCCTTCAAAAAATGAGAATCATTTGAGTCAGGGAAGCTCTTCCCTCGTGCGTGTGGTTTCCTTGCCAGCCCGAGGGATGACGAATAGTTCACAGCTATCCCTGTGCAGCAAAAAAGGGCTGTTTGGTTGAGATTTGGCAGGTTGTGCCGGGTAGAAGCAAGGGTTGTGTGCAGGCTGGGAGCAGAGCTGCACGGTGTTGGGCTGCATTGAATTTGGGCAGTGTGAAGGGGGGTGGTGCGCGCTTGCCCGGGGTGTGATACTCCATCGAGCGATGGAGGGTGCTCAGAGGCAAGAGGGAGCCTCGCAGGTTGATTCCTGCAGACCTGGAGGTATTGGCACAGCCAGGCTTGGGGCTGCACCGCTTGTTAAAATCCCCCAGCAGAGACACTGAGCCCACGCGGTGGGACAGAGGGATGGCGGCTGAGGCCAGAGGCATGGTCCTCGGCTGATGTCTGTGCAGTCATGAGCCTGTGCTGCTGCTGTGGGTGAGAGTTTCTCATCCCATCGTTGCTTTTTCCCTTCTGCCTCCCTGTTTCTGTAAGGAGAGGACAGGACAGCTCAGGCTCAGGACTCTCCTTCCTTGCTGCTACCATCCCTGGCCAGGATCCAGTAAGGGTCTGCTGAGATATATTTGCCTACATAAAAAAAGTAGGGTGGATTTACTTCCATTTATACCTGCAGGTGTATTTCCTTATCTAAATAATAGATGGTTATGTCCTCAGCCAGGGTAAGCTGGCAGAGTTCCTCCAAGGTCAGCAGAGCTGTGCTGGCTGACATCCAGAGGGAAGGACAGGACCTGGTCCTTCCAAGAAATAGCAGTGCAGCAGCTGCATCGGGTGAGGATGGAAAGGAAGGTGGTCGTGTTCACGGAGGGTTTGGGAGGTCTGGGTTGCAGCTCCTGCCTCTGTCCTGGGAGACATGGGACAATTTATCTCAGCCACAGGCGAGGTTTGCCACTGCTGATGGACGATCACCACTTCTCAGTCAACGAGGAGACATTGGCATCTCCCGAGGGCTCTTCTGCCTGTCCTGGGTGGTGCGGGAGATGGGTCAGCTGCTGGCAGCACCCCTTGGTCTTTTGATACTCTGTTTTACTCTCTGGCTAGATCAAGGTAGTCTTTGGGGAGCAGGGGATGGTGGTGCTGAGGAAAACCTCTCCCCTGTTCCCATCTCTTCCTTTCAACCCCTGGATCCAGCACCCACCACCTCCCCAAGGCCATAGGTACCCAAAGGATCTCCTTTCCTCCCATACCTTCACCAAGCTGACAGCTCCACTGAGGGTGATGCTCAGCGGAGGAGCAGGGTTGAGCAGAGCCAGAGAAGTGCTGCTTGATCTGCAGGACACGGTGTTTTCTGTTACCATCTCAAGGCTTTAGGAGGGAGGTGATTATTCTCATTCCTTGCTGGACAAACAAGGTGAGAGAGGTGCCAGCTGAGGCTGTGTGAGAGCTGGTGTAGATTTGCTCTCCTGGGGTGCCCATTGAAGGTGTGTGCGTGGCTGTCGAAGCCCCAGGTGAGCACATCAGCTAATGTGCCCTGACGGGTCGAGGGATCCCTCGACCGGGGGAACCGCAGGGCATCATTAGATACCTAACGGTGCTGGTGCCTGGGAAGAGGCAGGTGGACTTGCTGCTGGCCGTGGCCACCTATTGCCCCTCTGCCTGCAAAGCAGGGTGCTGGGGTGGGCTGACGGTTGGC
>NW_009619380.1:53553-53869 GCF_000690535.1 Cariama cristata | reverse complement strand
GGTGCCGGGGGGAGGAAGGTACATCGGGGAGGTTGGCTCGTCCTCCCTGCACTGCTGGCAAGTGGACCCCAAAAAGCCAGGGTTGGCCTGGGTGGATGGAGCCCGTGCTTCCCCTTCTCCCCAGGGTGAGAGCAAGGTGCTCTCAGGGGACGGCAGGCAGGAGACGCCAGAACAAGTGAAGCACAAGAGGCTCACAGGGAAAGGTCATGGAGAGTTTTAAGTAGAAATGTCACTGTTGTTCTGTCAAAAGGATAACAGAGCCAACGCGCATGCGGCAAAGTGGCGGGGGCCGCGGGGGGGGGGGGCAGGCCGCCAC
>NW_009619380.1:33891-53466 GCF_000690535.1 Cariama cristata | reverse complement strand
GCCTTGCGCTCCCTTTTCCTCCCTCTCCTTCCCTCTTTCCCCAGTGCTCCGCTGCCCTCTCTTCCCAGTACGGTCCATTCTGGTGCCGTCGGATCTGAGTCCCGAGGAGATTGTGGCACCTCCTGGGGAGGTGGGAGAGCAAAGGGGAAATCCCGCATTTGCCAATACCAGTTGGACCATACCTAGCTAGGAAAGACCAGCTTTTTCCCCCATATGAAGCACAACCAAGTGAGCCGTCACCCCTCGCTGTGACTGTGCCAATGTCCCTCCCCAGCTCGCTGCCCAACCTGCCACCTCCTCTGGCTGCAAACCCTCCTCTCCAGCCCCACGGCCCTGCTGCCATGAGCAAGAGCGGAGTGGCAGACTCCAGCATGGGTCCTTAGTGGACCAGGAGGGGGGAGATGCTGAAGCTTCTGCATCCCCTCACCTTTGCAAGGCCCTGGGGTACGGGGAGGGGTGGCACAGGTGCCAGAGCAAGCTGCTGCCTGCCCCTTTGCTCTACACATTGGGGTCCTCTATGCAAGGAGGAGATGCCTTCATCCCAGCGCCCAACGGCGAGGAGAGGATGGGGCTGTGGAGCTGCCGCATGGCCAGCACCAGTTCTGGAGCCTGCCGGCTCCTGATTATTTTTTTTCCCCCAGCCTTAATTACTGAATTTCCATATCATCAATTCCCTGCGAGTCAGCACTTGACAGGGAAGGCTGTGGCTACTGTCCTTGCTGCTGCCATCAGAGAGCACCCGCTCTGTCCAGGGGACAGCTCTCAAAACGTTATTTTTATCTCTGTCTCATAAAGCCTGTTCTGTATAAATATATTTTAATTAATTAATAAATGGGACGTAATGAATTCTGGCAGGGTGACATTTGAGCAAAAAGCAAGGCTTAAACAGATCCTGACATGTGTTAGCTGGGAAAACACAACACACCCGCATGTGCCCCACACACACATATGTGTATATATCTCTTTACTCGTTGGGATTGTTACGCAATGTAGAGGGAGATGGGTTGTGAGGGCTGAGTTTTGGGAAGCGGAGGTGAGAGCCACAAGCATTGGCTCTACTGGAGAACCACGTAGGCAGTCCCCTGGGCCACCTCCGTCCGGAGACAGAGAGGAGGAGGGAATAGATTGCTTCCTTTCCCAGAGACTGATGAGATGTCTCCAAAGAACGGGGCTTGCTGGAAACGCCTTGTGTCACCCAGCCGGTGCCATGGGCTCCGGAGGGCCCCATAGTTCTGCTGCAGGATGGAGCTAGGGGGACTTGAATTTCTGGCAATACCTGGGATATGAGTCTCAGGCTCCCGCTGGCTTGTGGTCAGCCTCCAACCCAAGCCAGCAATACAGCTTTGTGGTGCTACATTTGCCTGGATAGGTGGTGATGCTGTGGTACGCTCGGTTACTGCCTGTGATGGTGCCCGCCGGCTTTTCCTTCCTCCGCCTAAGCCACTGGCTGTGTGAGGACCTGGTGGACTTTGCTCAGCTCTCTGCCTTAGGCTTTTCAGCGACAGCGCGGCTCTGCTCCATCCTGTGTTATCCCAGCATCGTGCCTGCATCCTGATCTACCTTTGGGGAATTTGGGGAGATGAAAGGGCAGGGCCAGGACACTTTGACCTATTCTAGTTGCATATGTACGTGTATTTGATCAAATAGGAAGGGTATGCTGTTTGCTGTTCAGCTCTAGTTATGAGCTTTGGCTGCTGCAAAGATCATGTGGAAGTGGATTTGAGGCTGGTCTCCGTGTGAGAGGGGGTGGGTGGGTAGATTGGGGGGTTTTAGTGTTTTTCCTCCATGGAACAGGTCAATATTCCTCCTCTCTCCCTCGAGTAGCTAATAATATAGTGGTTGGCTCTTCTTCGCCCAACAGGGTTATTGTCATCCTTGCTAAAGTTTGACATTTTACACTTTAACTAAGCACAGCCTTAGGCAAGAAGCTGCTAAGAGACAGATTTCCTTATTAAAAGAAGATGTCACCAAAAGAGCAAGTCAACAAATATGCCACTGCCCAGAAACAGCCATGCGGCTGGGAGAGCTGAGGAGGGCGGCGAGCGGAGCCAGCGTGGGGTGTGGAGGAGACAGCCCGAGCCATCTGGGGACACGAGGTGCCTTCACCCACCGCCCCCAGAGCGGGCACCGTTTCGTATGTCCCGTACGTACGTATAGCACCTGGTGTGATGAGGCTCTGGGGACCTAACGCAATGTGAACCATCCCCAGCATCGTCTGTTAGCTACAGGGTGTTCGTCTGGGTGTCTGTGCGCGGAGGGTTTCTGAGTCTGAAAACATTTTCAAGGATTTTTCTCAATATTGCGATCACAAAATGCCAGACACACACAGAAAGCTGCAGGCAACTGCTCTTTTTTATATATATATATAATCTGAGCGTGCCTGGTAATGTGCCTTTTCCCTATGCTGCTGACAATGGGTTTTTTTGCTCCCCTTTATGGAGTTTAAGTATAATACACTTAATAGCAGTTAGTGATGTCAGTGCTCTTTGGTATAGCAAATCTCTGGTGTGAGATAATCTTAGTTAATGATCAGCATAAAACAGATAGAGGTCAGTATTTTAGCGTCGCTATAAATCCCGCATTTACTGTGATAGAGTTGGAAGGAGACGATCCCATTAACCTTTTCATTGTATTGATAGGGTGTGCATCCCGCTGTGGTCAGTCGGGGCGGAGGAGCAGCGTGGCTCAGCCCTGTGGACCTGCTGCCATCCTCCTCTTCCTCCTCGGGCTTGCCGTCACCTGTAAGTCTCAGCCAGAGCTCAGGATCGTGTCCATGGGGTGGCTCCCCCATCTCCCGCCGCAGCCTAACTCGGGGTGACACCATGTAATGGGAGAACAGCGTCTGCCAGACCAGGAGGGGACGGAAAGGTGGTGGCAGCTTTTACCTCCTGCAGGTCCCGTGCTGGAAAGGGCAGTGCAATATGCACACAAGCCAGGCACCGGGGCGGGGGGAACCCCGCTGGTGCCAAAACCTCTGGGATAGCTCTGAACAGCGGTCCAGGTCAGCAGCCCCTGTGGATTTTGGCGAGATGGCGTTGGGTCTCCCCAGCTGTAAATCCACCCAGTGCAGTGCTCTAATAACCTGGAGATACAGGCAGTGTGTGTGTGTGTGTGTGGGGGGGGGGTGGTGGAAATCAGATAAAAAGTCAATGAAGCATTATGGTTAAGAATCAAATTGCATAAAAGTCAGGAAATAAAACATTTAAAGCTCCTACAGGAACGTTAAATCGGTGAAGACTGCACTTATGTAGTATTGGCCCCTGGACGTCGGTGCCGCTCCTTTTGTCTGCATGATGGGCAGTGCCTGGGGTAAACCTCACTGCTTCCCACGCTCGTGTAAGGCTGGAGTAGCTCTGGGTTTTCTCTGCAGAGCCGGGGATGTCCTCCAGCCTTGTCGTGGGGACACTGGCTTTTGGGGTACTTGCCGAGCCTCGGATGCACGTTCCCAGTGCATCTCAGAGAGGTCCTGGCCTCAGGGAAGGGCCTTTTCCTGAAAAATCCCCCCCCCCAAGGTTTGGTCTGAAAGGGCACACGTGTGCCACCTTGGAAATATTTTGGCAGCTGCCATTAGAAGCAAAATATTTTGGCATGGTCAGTGTGCCTTCAACACGCACAACCTGTGCAGCCGAAGGCCGGCTGTTGATGTTAGTTTTCCAGCTGTCAGGATAGTTTTCGCTTCTCAATCTCAATTTTTAGAATAAATCAGCAGGGTGGCGGTATGTGGTGCGGGTGGGCGATGTGTCTCTGGAGGGACTGCACTTCTCCAGAAGGGCATCCGTGCTCCCAGTTCCCAAGGACCACTGGCAACCTCGGGGCTCATGGGGAGGATTTTGGGGGAGCATGGAAGAGAGACCTGCACAAGGATGGAGGGGGGTGCTGGCACCCTGTAGCCAGGGCCATGAGGGTCCACAACAGGTTTCCTGCAGCACTGTCATCTTGCAAAGCCTCCCTCCCTGCCCCTTCAGTCCTCTCTCCTCCTAGTCGCTATTAACAGCGAGGATTTGTCTCTCAAAACATTAGTCAGAGACCCAGGGTTTTGCTGCACTTCAAACCACACCTTCTCCCCGATGTCCTTGATTAGTCGCCTTGGTTGTAGGGTAGCGCTAATTTGATCAGTGTTAGAAATCAGTGCGGTGCTGGAACCTTTTTCTCTGTCTTTCAACTGAACGGATAGAGAGGGCAGAAATAAAGGCTCCCTCGGGTTCTGGTTCATATGTCACCATGAAGTGCATTAATGAATCACTGGTCCCAGAGCACATTTGCGGCTTGTTACTAGCAGATAATCCTGCACTGTGACCCAATTGCTACTTGGCTGCCCAAGAGGAGATCTTTCTCCAAGGCCCCAAGGAGCAAAGATGGGCTGGGCTGCAAGTCGCCTTCAGCTTTGGAGATGAAGCTGATGCGTTCATTAGGCAGGTTTTTCCTGGCTAGCGCTTGGGTTTGGTTTTTTGCTTTGTTTTGGTTTGTTTTTTTAGTGGAGAAAGCTTGGAAAAATAGCCCCAGAAAACTTGCTGCCATATCATCCTCCCACCGGAGGATGTCCCTTGGATTATTGTATAGCTTTGCTGGATGTCTCGTGCCTTTGATCAGCTACAGAAAGGCTCCCCAATGTTCCCAGTTGCTTCAGGCCTCCGTGGCATGGGGAGATGGGGTTGGCACAGAGAGGAGGACGCCTGGGCACGGAGGGAGGTAAGGGCTCCTGTAGCAGGAGAGGTGATGGCGGTGCTGGGGCGAGGAGACCACGGGACACGTGAACTCCAGAGGTGCTGAGGGGCCATCAGCAACTGCGGCACAGCCGTACCTGCCTCACTCGAGCTGTCCCCAGGCTGTTTTGCTTGGGAGGGAGCTGCCATGCATCGTGCCACAAGGCTGGAGGCACATGCCCAAACAACTGCGCTCTGGTCCCAGCCAGCTGGCGGATAATTCAAGGCAAGACTGAGCGATGCTCCTCTTCCCTGCCCTCCAAAAAACAGCCACGCGCATCCCCTAGAGAACAGAGACCGTTTTCAGCTAAGGCATTTCTAATCCTGTAATTAGATGTTTTTATCTGGCTCCTTATTTTGCCAGGAAGGGTGATGCTATCTCCGGCCCTTGCAGGGAGAGCTGGGTGCGTTTCCCAGACCTCAGGCTTCTTCTCTGACCTTGAGCAAGGTCACTTCAGCTCCTCTCGCCCCAGTGCCCTGCCTGAGAAAAGAAAAGGGGATGTGGATGCTTTATTTCAGCAACTCCTCATCACGCCTGACCAACCCACGAGCTCCTCGGGGCTGGCCATAAACTGTCCAATGCACCTGAACTGTGGTGGCCATGGCCTAGAGCAAGCTCATCCAGCCCCGTGACCTTCCTCCAGCCGCACTCATCAGCAGAAGCAGGGCAAGCAAGTCCTCCTCCAGACTCCACGGAGGCAGCTTGTCAAAGAAGGCTTTCTCCACTAAAATCGGAGGAGCTTCAAGGAGATAAAGGTGTGCAAGTCAAGATTCACCAGCTGTCAGATAAGTTAGTATTTCTTTTATAAGAAACATCTTTATGAGTGTTTTCTCCATGCATAACAGCTGAGTGGAAGGGACCGTGCAGGTCAGGAAAGTCATCAGGAGTCAGCAAATACGAGTGCCCCTTATTCATCGGAAAGTTTCTCTCTCCATTACATTTTTGCTGAAGAGGGCTTCATTAGGCCCACAAGACTGGTATAAACGGAGAGCTGGAACAGTGTTTTCCGCAACCCCAGAGCTAATTTCTTGCTCTGTTTTTTTTGTTCCTGTTGTTTGCGTGCTGGGGCTGCCAAATGCATTGAGAGAGAAGCCTGTATTCAAGTCAGATTTTTTTTTTATTTCCTGCGTTTGAGCAGGCCAGAATTTATATTGCTCAGGTCTCCTTAAATTAGTCCGAGAGGATTTCATTTTACAGGCCTGCTTGACTGGGATCCTTTTGGCACGATGGGCTCAGCTTTGTATACAACTGAGATTCATATTTTATGTGTGTATAAAAATCCCAGCCATGAATCTAGCGGCTTAAAACTTCACCTTCATTCTTTACAGCTCAATTCAGAGCACTCTGCACATTTCCAGCCACTTGGTCTTGCAGGTGGCTGAGCTACAGGAAAGTGGCAGGAGATGTTGGAAGATGGCTCCGAAGGGCTGCTTTGCTCTCCTTGGTCACCAAAGGTTGCTTGAGAGCGCCCTGAAAGCCTGCGGCTACAGCAGGTGTGTCCAGTTCATGATGATGCTTTTCCTTATTGGGAGTCCAGTTCCAAATCTGAAGTGAGACCTGGGAGATATTCTTGGGAATTAGGGTTATGGCAGCAAACAGACTCTGGGGAACTGGGCTCCATCTGTACCTTTCTCCCATTAGGGAATGGGTGGAGAACATCTGGAGCTGTTCTTCTCTGTTGGTGCTTGTAGCAGACCTCTTCTGGTTGACCGTGACCCACTGAAGTTGGATGTAGGCGGTGCAGCAATGTAGATATTGGTCTGCAAAGTCCAAGTACCAAATTCAGATCTGGGTCAACAGGCCAGCTTGAATGTCCTGGCTTGGGAACAGAGAGGTTCCCTGCTGCCCAGGGCCATGGAGGGCTGGAAAAATGAAGGTGCAGAGGACATGGATGTCAGGAAGTGCCAGGCCAAGATACTTGGGTGGTCCTGCATGGACCCAGCCTAAATGCTGCAGGGCTAGTCCCAGCAGGGGCTGGCTGTTTTGGGCTCAAGGCCAGCTCAGCCATGCCCAGCTAACACCCCCTCCCGCAATGCAGAGCCCTGGGGAAGCTGCGCCAGAGCTAACACAGCGGCTGGACCGATGCCAGCTGCATCTGGTACTGCATGGGTGGCCCTGGTCCCCATTTCCCTGCACTCCTGAATCTTGGATCCACGTGGCGGCTGTCTCTGCCTTCCCGTTGCATGAATACAGTGTTGTGGCTGGACCAGGCTGGCAGTAGTGGCTCACCTCTGGAATTATGTGGCATAGCCAGCTGGATGGGGAATACCAACGATGTGTAGGGACACCAAAATTCCATGTGCAGACAGCAAGGATCCTGCAGGGTCTTCTGTGATATAGTGATGCTCCAATTCTGCCTCTCTACTGGATAATAGGGTGCTATGGGATGCTGCTCCACAGCTCTCGCTGCTGGGATAAGCAGGGATGTGTACTCATCGGTCATTTTCTTAGAGGTTTTCCTCTTGGCTGGGACTTGCAGCAGGGGTCAGCCGAATTAAATTTCAAAAAGATAGAATTTAGAGAATATGGATATCCAAATGTTGGGTTTTACTTCAGGCTTCTTGGCAATACCTGGTCTGCGTTTTGTTGGCAAGTGTGTCCGTGACGCTGTGCTGCCTTCCAGAGTCAGTGTGGTTTGGCTTGGTAGGTGTGAATCCCCCCAGGCTCTCGTCAGCCTCGTCAGATTCATCCTGGTCCTGAGAGAACGGCAAAGGAAACTGGAACAAGAGTGGAAAAGGGATGGGCAAGTGAACCTGGGCAGGAGGTCCCTGGCTTTGCCTTGCCGGTGTAGGACGGCCGTAGCAGGAGCATCGCTGCCACGTGCCCTGGGAGCAAGCAGCCGAGGAGGGCTGCAGCCTGCTCGCTCCCGGCAGCCTGGCCGGTGACCTGGGAGCATTTTCCCACCGTGAGTGAATCACGGTCCCGATTCGGTTGTGAATCCGAAGCACATCCACTCCCTCCCCAACCCATGTTTGGCTTTCCAGTGGTTGGGTTTTATCGAGCAGTTCTTTATTGGATTTATCATGCCAGTTGTTAAAGCTTCCAGCTGCTTAAATTTACTTTCTTGTTTTCTCATTTTCTCATCTGTCTTTTCTGTGTTCTTTACAACAAAATCCACACGGCCCTCTATATCATTAACTCCACGGGCAAGTTAATCAAATTTACTGTCAGGCACAGCTATAGCTGTTGGAATGTTTCTAATTTCTTCAGAGGGGGATACTGGGCTCGCAAGGAATCAGCCGGTGCCTCCATTTCTGCCGACTTTCTCTGTAACACGCCCTGGAGTCGCTGCAATTCCCAAGCCAGCTCACATGCTCTGTTTCCCACCATGGTCTCTCCTATTTCTGCTTTTTCCATGCCACTACCAGCTCAGTCCAAATTTTGGGTTGAGTTTGTGTGATCTTTCACGGCTGGGGTGACCCGGAGGACCGTCCAAAAGAAACTAAAGACCAACTCTTGTTCAGGAGGGCTGGGAGGTTTACCTAGACCAGGACATCTTTGATGGATGGTCGAGCCCCTCATCTTAGGCTAGCACTTGCTGTGCTGAGGTTGCATGGGGAGCATCACTGAATAATCTCTGCGGCATCTTTGGGAAGTGGGCCACATCACTGCCTCGGAGGCTACGTGGCAGTAAAGATGTTTATGGGCTCTCCAGCCGTGTTTACGGGTCGCAGTGGGATCCGGAGGCGGAATGGAGACTCAAGTGTCGTGAGCACTTGGCTGCGATGTGACTGTTTGCTGTTTGCCTGCCCTCAGCCTCCAAAAGAGCAAGGGCTGGTTTGGGTATTGTGGCAGTTGCAGAAAATTGGGGGGGGCTTGCTACCGAGGGGCAGATCAGAGGGACCTTGCAGTGCTGCTGCAGACTGCACGTCCCCAGGGATGGCCGCTGGCATCGGAGGAGAAACGTGCTCCTGCACCGAAGCGAAGCTCGATACCAATTTGGGTAGTGCTGTTACACAAATGTGGCATGCAACCGTGGTTGCCGTCTCAGAGAAAGATGCTTGGGAGACTTACAAATGTACCTGAACCAGCAGGCCAGGAAAAGGTTATAATTAACCCATGTCTGCAAATGCCTTCCATCTTGGGAGGGTGGTGGTGGGACTGTCAGCGCAACAGGGCAGGAGCTGTGTGTTTTAGCTGGGGCTGACCCTGCTGCCCATGCCCTGGGACCGGGCTGCAGCCTGCCTCTGCCTCCAGCCCCCGTGGGAGCAGCTGTCGGTGGCTGGTCCCCAAGGCAAGCCCCATCTCTGCGTAAAGAGAATTGAAACGCTGAGGGTGGGTGGTGTTCTCTTTAGGTGCGTGGGTTGTGGTTTTTGAGTGGGGTCGAGGCACCTGTGGAAATAAAACAGTGTGTGTGGAGTGAGAACATGAGACCTCAGTGCATCTCATACATGTACGCGTTCGAGGTGAGAGACAGCTGGTGCGTGTGTTGCAGGAGTGACGTCCAGGGCTCGCCTTCCAAATCACGGGGGGACGGTGGGGAAGGGAGGAGCGGAGGAGGATTGGGAGAGGGTCTGAGAGCAGGTGAAGGAAGAGGAGGAAGGAGGGAGGGAGGGGGAGCATGAGAGAGAGGGCAAGGGGAGGAGGGAAGGGGAGAGAAGTAAACAGGGATGAAATTGCAGGTAAAAATAAAGCTGAAGAAGCCCAGGTGGAATTCATGCAAAGTCTCCTCATCAACACTGCGACTCCCTCCTGTCACGGGAACTGTCATCCGGGCTCGGCTCGTAATGAAAGGGAAAATATTTTATTCAGATTTATTAATTTGAAAATGAAGCCCGCCTGTCGAGAGGGGGACAGTTCTTCTCAATCTGTCATCGTTGAACCACACGCTCCTGACACCGGGATTCATTTGTCTTGTCGGCTCTGACAGTCGGATTCTCCCAGAGCTGTTCCTGGTGGATCGCCCTGGGATTTTAAACCGGATGAAACACATTCCGACAAGGAACAGCCTCTTTATTAATGCAAATTACACGAGGAGGAAAGAGCATGAGGGAGGGAGAGAGGGAGGGAGGGTGACGCCAGCAGACGCTCTGGTTCCTCTCCCTGTATCAGTCATTTGTTATTTACATTTATACACATTTTTCAGGTTTAATAAAAGGAGACCAGGATTTTCGGTGACATTTATGGACAGATTGTTTAAAAAAAAAAAAATAAATGGTACCGTCACCACAAATGTATGCAAAAATACATATATATATTTTTAATGCATGTGTGTAAGCCCCATCTCCCATGGGCAGAGCTGGGTTCAGCCAGGGCGAGCGTGTGGGTTTTCCCATGGCGCAGGACAGGCGGCTCTGAGCCGGGAAAGAGACTTGTGGCAGGCGGCATTGGTCTGGCGAGGCCGCCAAGGTGGCCGATGGCAGGGTTGTGGGATCTCCCGGGGTGGCCCGTAGGACCCCTCCTCGGTCCCTGGTGAGGGTGACCAGCTGGAGAGGGCTCACTCAGGAATTGCAGGGTAGGGAGTGCTGCCTGGACCGGGGTGTAGGTGCAGGGCAGGGGGTGAAGGTGAGGCAGTACTCCTTCCTGCAATGGGGGAGGTCAGTGGCGGGACCGTGGCTCCTGGGGGTCAGCGTGACTTGGGAGGGCACGACTGTCCCTCCAGTCTCTGCTGCTGCTCTTCCACAGGGAAGATAATGCACCAGCATCTCCCAAACCCACCTACTCCTCCCTCCCTTGTGTGGGTGGCATCGAGGCTTCCAGGATGGGTTTTCCCTCCCAAGCCATACTTACCCTGCAGAGCTTGGTTCTGCTCACGGGGGCTGGCCCCCCCCCGCCAAGTCCCCTCAGCTCATCAGCACAGCGTAAAACAAATGCCAGAGCCGGGAGTATGGAAAGCCTGAACGTATGTGTCTAATGATGTCTCCGCAGTCTATAGAATGAATATTTAATAGCGCTTGTCAGCAAGATCTTATAGAGGGATTTCTTTCCTAAAATGCTCGTTAACTCTTGTGATTTCCATGGCAGCCTCAGTGTTTCTGTGCCCCCTTGCTGGTTTGTCACCATCCCTCTGGGTTCACCTCCTCGGGGTCCCTTCCACCACCCCTCCTCAGCCACGGCTCAGCAAAGACCACCGTCACCATCACCACCCTCAGCAGCCCTAGCGAGGACAGAGGTGTGAGGCTGCGGATGAGCAAGTTGGAGCTGATGGATGCCCTTCTCCCCAGGGGGAGGTGGCACCCCCTGTTTTAGGGTCTCAAAGTCTCTAAGGTGACCTCATGTGTCCTGCAGCCCCATGTGGGTCCGAGACCCTCACCCCCAAATTTCCTCACCCTGCTAAATCTCTGTCAGAGAAACGTTCAGGCTTGACTTGAAGGCTGCAAGTGATGGAGAATCTACCATGTCGTTAGGCAAATTGTTCTGCTGGTTAATTAGCTTCACTTTTAATGTGCTTGGAGCAATGAGAACAGTAATCACGGTAGGAACAGGGACGTGCAGTGAGGGACTGGAGACGTGTGGGAGAGGAGGGTGGAAAGCCAGAGAAAAAGGACTCAAAATCAGAGCAGAGGCATTTTTCAGTGAATCTTTAGTCTGTGAGAGGGACAATGAGAAAAGAGAGGAGAAAAAAGAAGAGAAAATGGGAGGGGAGAGAAGGGAAGGAAATGTTTCAAAGGGACCAATGTTATTTTTGAATTCTGCTTGAGTTTCGCGAATGTTTATGACGGAAAACTAAAGAGTAGAAATGCCAAAATGCCATTTGGTAACATTCTTGAAATGTACTCTTCCACTTTTCATTCTGAAATGGCAAGTTTTAAAATTAAAATCTTTGTCTAAAGACTCTTAAAAAAAAAAAAAACCCACACCAAAAAACAACCCCAAAAAAACCCAAACAAACAAAACCAGGAGGGAGGGTGGTGGCTTGGCACTTGAACCTCGATGCTTGAAACCTTCCCTGAAGGTTTCCCCCAAGTCAGTTGTCTCTTTTTGGCTTGCTTACCTCTAGCTTGAAATCAGGCAGGTGCCCGCTCAAGGAGGAGCCCATAGCAATAAGATCTTAGCTTCTGCAAGCTTCCTTCTCCAGATGGACCCATAAGTTGCTCTGAGAGCAAACTTGGTGTTAATCCTTATTATGCAGGTGCATTAACCCAGCACAGGTGGCCACAGAAATGGCAATCTCACTGTCTAGGGAGCATGGGGGCTCACTGGAGCTGTGCCTCATCCATGCTTCCCGAGATCAAGGTCCAGAAACCAGGGGCATGCATTGGGTGAGATGTCCCCAGAGCTGCTCGCTCGCAGGGGCGAGAAATATCGTGACTGGGGAGATGTTTCTGCACTTTGGTGGATGCAGGTGCCACGAGCCCCGGGCACATCTGCATCCAGCTGGCAGAGGTGATAGGGACATGGCCCCAAGGACAACCTTGGGAGCACCTTGAGGAGCCACCTGGAGCCCTGACCCAAACCCCAGCCCGTTCCGAGCACCTCAAGATATTGCTTTCAAGGACCTTCCCACCTGGTCTTTGGGGACTGTCTGAAAAATCACTTCTGTCCTTGAATTCCTATTTCCTTGCAAACCCCGTGGCTAGGGCTCAGCCCTGGTGTAATAGGCATCTGCTTGTAGTAATCTCAACACCCCTCCCCAAACCTACTTATAAAATAATGTACCTTGCACCAATTTTATCTGTGACATTGCATAAAAAAAAAAAAATCCATTAAAAGAAATAAAAGCAGGTGCAGCCTGGTGCTGCAAACACTCCTTCACTCTCATTCTCTCCCCTTCGTTCTCCCTCTCCTTCACTCCCGGTGTTTGCTAGTTTGTATGATTAATTTTATCAATTTTCCTGACCTGCTTTGCCACTGAAATAAATATGACAGCTGCAGTGCTGCCTCAATTCGTTCTCTTGCCAAGTGAGCTGCTGAGATGTGTTTTCTTGTTGATCGCAGACTTTGGTAAATATCAAGTAAATAGACTGAAGAGGATTCATTTCAGCAGCTCGGATTGTCAGGACTTCAGCCTGAGAGCACATCCTTCACCGGGGAGACAAAGGGAGAAGGAAAGCTCCTGTCCCTCCCCAAAAAAGCAATCAGGAAATTCTTGTGGTGCACCAAGCCACTGTCAGCCCGGCCCATAATTAGCCATGTCAGCAGATGTCTTGGAGAAGAATCCTGAAGTCTGGGTCCCAACAAAGGAGCCCCATGGCCAGGCAGCTGCTGTGGTGTCCATGGGTCAGGCTGGCGGCGGAGATCGGTGCGTTGGGCACTACTGTCCTGGTCCTTTTCTACATCTCGGTAGCATCACGGAGATGGTCTACCGCCAGCTCTTCCACCATCTTGGTATTGTCTCTTGTCTCTGCATGGAAGAGAGACATCCTGTCTCTCCTCAGCAGAAGGTGGCCCAATGGACCGTGACTTTATGGAGCACCAAAATCATGGCCAGCGCTGGTGGCCCAGGCGGGGAGTATTGATGACAGGGTGATAAACCAGCATTGCAACCTGTCTTCAGATGAATCGGTGTGTCTAGTACAGCGGCAGAGCAGTGTCCTCCTACCCTCCCCGTGTCTCCTCCTGCACGGTTTTGTTTTGGTGGTGGTGTTCACAATCTGCCTGCCCATTTTCTTTCGCCTTGGCCAACCCCTGGAAACACTCCTGCAACGGAGCTGTGTGCAGACCTCGGGCTTGGAGATCGTTGCCCAAATACCTGATTTTTTCAGTTCCGTCTCTGCCAGTGCAATTCAGCCAAGAGTGACCTGAAGGCCTTCCACCTTGCAAGGAGTCTCTCCGGGAGATCTCCTTCTCTGGTGAGGCTGCTTGAACACAGTAGCATCTTAATTAGCATGTCCTCCATCCCGGTCCAAGGTTGTGAGTATGGTCAAGGCAAGTCTTCCAGCCTATGCAGGTGTTATAGGTCGGTACTTGCCCTGCACACCTGAGCACCCTGCACGGGGGCATGTGGGGCATTTAAGCCCTAGGCAGAGCACCTGGATCTGGACTGGTGCTGGCCTTGCACATGGCTTCTCATGGGCAGTGCAGGTTGCTGCAGGGCTGTCCTGGCATGGGGTTTGAAGGCAAGATCCAGGCTCTCTTGAAGTCTAGAGGATTTTCATTGTTGGTTATACATATGGTGTGGTGTTATGCACATGGTGAATTTAAAACATCAGGAGGGAAACTCTTGTGTTAGCATCTGTCCCATATGGCCTATTTGGCTGGTGGGGCAAGAGCGAGAAAGGGAAGGTACTGAAATACCATTGCTCAGTGTTGGGCTTTCAGCCAGCAGTATCTCTTAACAATGGTGGTCCTTGCCCTGAGGACCTTTAGGCACCTTTCAGAGACATTTGGGATCCTCCTGCCTATCCCAAAGCAGCTGCATCTCCCCTATACAGTGCCTGTGCTTGTTTTGGGTAGGGCTTCCCGCAGAGCGCATGGGGGACCAAAAAAAGTCAGGGCCAGAGCATCCAACCAGCACATAGTGTTGAGGATGTGACATGGGTGTGCTTTCTGCAGCAGGTCTTGGAGGTGATGTGGACAGGAGCCAAACTGCTGGGGCAGCATTCAAGCACCGTGTGCTCTGCCCTCCTACACGAAGGACTTTGATCTGGCTCTTGGGAAGTATTTAAGGCTATGCCTATGGAAGTAAATTAAGCGGTGAGGGAGAAGAGTACTGATCACATTTTGCTTACTAGTAGAGAAATACTTGTTAGTGTAGTCTAAGCATCCAACTGCCCAAAAGTCCCTCAGTGAGGATCGGTGTGCTGGGAAGATGCTCCCAGGGTTACCAGCCTCACCTGTGCAAAAGCCTCCAGTATGCCTACTCTTCCCCATGAAATCATAAGATTTTTAATTTAATTCAATTCAGGGACACAGGAGAAAAATCCAGGGGTCGTTTTGTGGCTTTGCAGCCTTTAACCCTTGGGTGCAGGCATTTGGCATTCTTGTGTTTTTCTTGGCAGCTATACCGGTTTATATATAAGCTTTATTTCTATAAACAAAAGCTTTTTGCTGATTTCCAGCAGAATTCTGTATATTTAAAGACACTATGAGTAAGGAATACTGTCTTGAAGATTTTGCAGTAAACAGTTGCTAGCGTTCATGATCTAGTTAACCGGCAAACAGTAATTACCTGTACAACCCCACGGCCGAGCCCTCTGTACGCCACAGATCTTAGCAAAGCCGCTTTCAGCCAGCACATACAAACAAGGGGAGAGAGGGGAAAAAATAGAAACTTCCAGCCTCCAAAACCAAAAAGAGAATTTGTAAATGTGACCCAGATAAACACAACACAGGATGGCTTCCTTGAGTCAGCAGAGAGCCTCAAATACCGGCTCATGCAACCACCTCCACCCCGGCGTGTCGGAGAAGCCTGCAAAGGCTGGGTGGCTGCTGCAGCACCCCATCGTCCCCCCACAACTGCCACAGCCTCCAGCGTGGCTGTGGCGGCAGCCCCCCACCGCCCCCCAAAACCTGCCACAGCCTCCAGCGTGGCTGTGCATCGCTGAGCCAAAGCTCAGCAGCTTGAAACCGGAGAGGAGGAGGAAAAAGGGGGGTGCTGTGAAATACCTGTAACTGAATATAAAACTGAAGATGTAGGGCTCCCCTGCTGCCTCTGCTCCAATTTCTTGCAGATTGACTGTGCACCCGTAGCTTTACCTTTTGGAATTATTGTATTATTACCATTACTAGGTGATAATTTTCATTAATGACTTACTGCTGGAAGCTGCAGCTGTCCAGGACTTTCCATCAGAAAGAAGGTCTAGCGGGCTGCAGGGTTCCTCCTGGGCCACACAGGGACTCCACTCTCCTCGTGTTTGAGTTCTGATGGACTAAACTGGCCACGTAGGTGCCTTCTACCCTCTATGGAGGGAGACCAGTGCTCCTTTAAGCCTGCTTAGCCCAGTGATCCAGGACTTTGACCTTAGGACAGGCTGACAATCCTCTGGTTGGGTCAGACTCCACCAACTGTGGATGAATCGGAGATGACCAGGACAACCAACATTGAAAAATCTATAGATGGCCACGGGGCACCCACCAGCTGGGGCATTTGGGAACCAGGAGGTAGTGAAAGGTACATCCCTGCATTTGCTAGCCTTGGTTAGAGTTCTAGATACGTGGCGGTGGGTAAAGAGGTGTCATACTGCTGTCACTCCTTGCACGGACACGCTCTTGGACAGAAAGCCTAGCCTGCAGGTACGGTGTCCTGTGCAGTTGGGGGTCTGTGCCTGGGGTTGTACCTGGTGAAACTACTCTGTTAAGATGCATTTTGGGGGAGGAGGCGGGTTGGAGCAGAGGCCATGGCTTGCTGCCAGGAGTGCTTGGACTTAGGTGAGGGCTGAGTTGCTTTGTGAGTTGTGCTGTCATCACCCTTGACTCTGTGTTTGATCCGGTCAGCTTGGTGCTGCCCAGAGCATGGCCATGAAACCTGGGAGGTGTCCTCAGGGGAGCCAAGCATGGAGCTCGTACTCAGCATGCCTGCACCAAAGGTCTCCAAACCAGCTCCAAATTTCCCTGGGCACCATGAGCTCCACGGGGCACTTTTGGCTGTTGGCAGAGCTGCCCGAGGGATGACAGTGCCACAGCCTGGTGCTTCCCAACAAAACCTGGTGCTCCCCAACAAACCCTGGTTTCAGCATCATCTACCCCGCTGCCGATCCAACGGGCTGTGTTGGCTGGCAGGAGCTGGGAGCACCAGTGGAGCGTCACCAGCCCACCGGGGAGCAAAGGGCAGCAGCACTCCCCTCCTTCCCATCAAGATGGTCAGAAACCCGGCTGTGTTGACCAGGCATATTTTTTTACTGACGCAGATCACCTTGGTCCAGCAAAGAGTGCATGCAGCAGCCACTCGTCATCAATTCAGATATCCCCCTCCCCTCTTCTCAAGGACTTCTGAGAGCAAAAGGCTTGTGGCTACAAAGATTTACACCCCCTCAGCAAGGGTTAACCTCATCTGGCAGCCACTATTGTCTCAGGACAACTTGTCAGTCTGTGAGAACGTGCCGTAATGGATTTGAAGTGGATTGCTCAGCCCACGGAGAGGGTGATGCTGTATTTATTGAATAGACATTAAAAAGAACATTTCTCAATTTCTCAGCACTGAACTCGAGGTCAATGGATCTTTTTGGCACTGACATGCTGAGTCAACTCCTAGCTTAAAGCTTTTAGAAGAACCAGGGTTAGATGAAAGGATTAGACTTAGTCTTTAGCATTTCCCTGGCAAAATTGTTGGGTGCTAAATCATTTATGTTGCTTTGCGGTGCTTTGCTTGGCCTCTCCTTGTTACCTTGGAAAAGGAAAAAAAGAAAATTCTTCCCTTTTTCTGGATTGAAATGACACAAGTTGATTATTTCCACTGTGCCTCACCAAGATGAGGTGGATACAAAGTGTGTTCGGCTCCTAACGCCACTGGGCAGTTGCTGAAAGGGCTGCAAAGCCCTTTGCCCCTGGAGAAGAAAGCGGCTCTGCAGCGAGATGTGGTGCCACCCCACCCACCCGATGCCAAGAGGGCAGGCGGCTTGCTGCATGCCAACAAATTCCTTCTGCACTAGCGAGACAGCTTTTTAATAATGAACTAGGGATTGATTACCGCAGCCCTGACGGCAGTCGCTGGCTCGGCGGTCAGTCCGGAGCCAATGTCTTTGGGAGCAGAGGCATGGGCTTCCCTCTGGGCAGGGCTCCGGCAGCGCTCCCTTGGCGTCCGGGGCATTTTTGCCTGAGTGCCGGGCAGTAAGGAGGAGCCGTCCGAGGGGTTTGGAGTTAAAGGGATGAGGTTATGCTCTGCTCGCCGTTACCGTAGGGTAAATCTGGAGCAATGCACCGACTGCGATAGATGCTTTCATAGATACTCGCCTCCTTGGTGTCACGCACATTGCTACCGTTCCCTGTGGTTTCTGGCAATTTTGTTAAGGTACGTTAGTGTCACGCTAAGGGCAGCGCTGGACAGGTAGGTTTGGACAAGCCTGTCTAGCCTGAAAGCAAGCCTTGGGAAAGGCATTTTTGGGAAGGGTACTGACCACAACAAGAGTGGTGAGCGATGAGAAACTGCTGCCATGTTCCTGCTGTGCATCCCGTGTCAATCACACTGGCTGCTGGGGAGAGAGGCACGGCTCCCGCGTCGATCCCAGTCCCTCTCGGGAGGACCAAGGCACGGATGGAGCAGCATCTCTTCCAGCAGAGAAGAAGGAGGAGGAAGGCAGCCTTCCTCCAAAGCACTACCTTCTCCTGCAGCCGTCCTGCTTGCAGCCAGCGTGTCCCACGCTGGCAGCTCTCCTGAGATCTGCGGACCCCATCCCACAGCCCTTTCTCAGGCCAAATCCCTGTTGCAGCCAGCACTTACCTACGCTTTCAGGCCTTCTGGTAGCAGTGCAACAAATAAAATGCAATCCGCCTGTATCATAAAGTCCAATAAAAATGAAACTGAACATCCACTTTGCAGACAGCAAGTACACTGTAAATTTATGAGATCATATCTCGTGGAGGACAGGGTAGTTAAGGGGGGAAGGAAGGGGCTGGCAAAAATGGGAGCAAGCGGCCGAGGGGTAGTAAATATGTTTTCAATAATGAAGAAACAAATAAAATGCAATCCGCCTGTATCATAAAGTCCAATAAAAATGAAACTGAACATCCACTTTGCAGACAGCAAGTACACTGTAAATTTATGAGATCATATCTCGTGGAGGACAGGGTAGTTAAGGGGGGAAGGAAGGGGCTGGCAAAAATGGGAGCAAGCGGCCGAGGGGTAGTAAATATGTTTTCAATAATGAAGAGGCCTGATTACCCTCTTTGCAATAAAAACGTGCACAAGGCAGAGCTGCCGTAAAAATTACTCCTGAGCAGCCTGGCATATTTGCACCTTGTCATCTTGTCAGCTCCATGCAAATTTGCAAGGCGCCCGCAGCCGGCGTGGGTCGGCTCTGCGGCGCAGGGCTGCCGAGGACTGGGCAGGGGTCCTCCCTCCCACAAAAGCCATTTCATTTACAGCCCCCATCACCCTGGTCCTATCCGCCACCCCCTCCCACCCTGCGAAACGCACCGATTTGCCCGTAACCGTAGCAACCAGCACAGATGCAGGATGCAGGGATGGAGCGGAGGATCGCCTGGGTGCCACGTGTCCTGGGCTCCTCCCCAGCTGGGCAAGGGTGATGGGAAGCACAATGGGATTTGGGATGTGGCTCCTGCGGGCTCCACGGTGCATGGCTTTCTCTGGGCAGGAGGCTGATCCCAGCCTTGTGCCCTGGACCCATTGCCAGGTGGCATTTCTCTTTTTTTGGGGTGCTTTACTCATCCTCCCCGAGGCTGATTGTACCACGCGCTGTCTAGGGCACACTGATAGCACTGGGTGCAATTGGGATTTGTGTATTTAAAGCAAAACATGAGCAGTTTGTTTTCTCCCAGCACAAACCAGAGCAAAGGCTGAGGCCTCACCTCTGTGAAGGCGCTTTCTCAAGAGGTGTGGGTTTAAACCGATTTAAATGAGGTGATGTAAACAGCACAGGAGCAGCTTTGAGTTGTCTGAAAATCAGCCAGAGCTGTCCTCAAATAAACCACTGCTGGGCCCAGAAGAAAGCAATTACACAGGGGCTTAACTGAGCTGATTTAACAAAGCTGCAGTAATTAAACCTCATACACTTCAGGCTGGGGATTCAGCTTCGAGTGATATCAGGATCCTGTCTGGGAAGGTAAATCTTTTTGGTATGAGCAGCTGAGTGGATTTAAACCAGGGTAATTCTCCCTTCTCTCTTCCCTGCCTCTTGGCTTAGCCATTGCCCTCACGGTTGCTGGTGGGGTTAGCACGGATTTTTCTTGCGGAGCAAACCCAGAGCAGAGTGAAACTCCCAGGTCCGGTCCGTTCTGCACCAGGACATACAGCCTGGAGCTGTGTTATCGGAGGACCTGGCAGGCACCTGACTGCTGAGGAAAATTTACTAACTTGATGTGGCAGCCTCTGTG
>NW_009619380.1:21852-33860 GCF_000690535.1 Cariama cristata | reverse complement strand
AAAAAAAATCCCACCTTCCGCGGTTCACAACCCCGATCTGAAGCCTGCTGAAGCTAATGGGAGCCTTTCTCTGGCCTTCAATGGGCTTTGAATTGTGCTACCAAGGCGGAGGGAAAGTCCCGAGTGTCAGGGCCCTATTAAGGATGGAGATAGCCGGGGATGGGTGCTCCCCTGCCGAGGCAGCCCGGCAGCCCGCTGGGGTGCACGAGCCCTGACCCGTCACTGGCGGCACCGTCCGCCGGTGCTCAGCGTGCCAGCCGTCACCGCCGGAGTCACGGGCTTTCAGGATGGAAGAAAGAAAATGTGGTCGTGTCGCTTGACCTCTTCTATTCAAAGCAAGATCAAAGGAGGGCCAAGAAAGAGCAGAGGAGGCTGTTGCACCTGATAGCTGAATGCAAGATGAATGGGGGAGCTGGGGGCTTTGGCTTGCAACAAAGCAACAAGGCTCGATTAGCGGGAGAAGTCGGATGCTGGAATCACGATGTTAAAGGGATATGGCTGGAGCAGGGAAAGCAAGCAGGGGCATCAGGCAGAAGGTACGTTTTGTGTGTCAAGGGTGCCTGTGTTTGCATGGAGGGCCAGAAAATGGAGGGGATTAGACTTGCTGGAGGTCTCCAGCTGGTGGTTAAAAGGGAAAACACCAGAACAATTACCACAGGGGTGGGTCTTCAGCACACCAGGTAAAGGAGGCTTTAGTGAGCAGCTGGCAGCATCGTTTAGTTAATGTGGGATATCTGTTCCTGGGGAAGGAAGATGCAGAGGACCCAGGGAGTCTTTAGGGGTGTGTGGGTGACTATCTCCATCACCAAGGGTGGGAAAACAGGGAAGAGCCTGTTGTTTTTCTCCTGCAGGAGAAGCTGGCTAGCGATGTGGAAGGAGACCTGTTAGAGTTGTTGGGAAATGACTGAACTGGTGCTGAGGAGCAGGACGGAGGGAGGAAGGAAGGAGAGTGCTGGATCTATGTACGGACCTGGGGACTCTGGCACCAGCCGATCATGCACAGGTAAGGCCCCCTGGGAAGCTGATCACGAGGGGGAAAAATTTGTTAGCGAGAGCCAAGTCACAACTTCTTGTGGGCACAGTTCAGACTACGGTGTTGCAGGAGAATGAAAGAGCTCAGATCTGAGAAAGAAACCTAGGGGAAATGAAAAGTAGGTCAGGCCATGAAGATCAAGTACAGAAGTGCAGCGTGCACATGCAGAGACAAGATCAGATAAGCCAAGGCACATGGTGAGATGCAATTAGCAGGGGACATCAAGTGTAACGAGAGATCGCTCTAGCAGTACATCAGCAGTTGCAGGAGGACCACAGAGGTGTTGGTTTGGTAATCGGCGACAGGGAAAGCGCTCAGTGCATGATGCCAAAGAAGTGGCATCACATTTGTTTTCCCTTAAGAAGGTCGGCTGTGATCCTAGTTAAGTACTAGGGAAAAATACATCTACCTTTAAAAAGGGAGAAAAGGAGGAATGGAATAATTATATGCAGCTTTCAGTCTAACTGCAATTCCCAGAGAAGCACTGGGACCTGTAGTCAAGCTTGTGAAAACCAAGGAGAAAACAAGGGTGTGAGAACAGGTAACACAGGCGGCTTCAAAGGGAATTGTATCAGCCCGGTAGGATCTCCTTGCGTTACTGAGTAGCAGGTCTTGCGGAGGGAAGGCAAACAGCAGGAGCTGAGTATCCTGGGTTTACCAGATGTGGTTGACAGGGTGGTCTCATAAGTGGGGTGAAATCATCTAGATGAAATGCTAGAGGCTGCAAAAGTCACCATAAATTCGAACTCGGAGGGCACCTACCAGAGGTTCACTGTTGCACTGAAAGGATTTGTTGAGTGAGTGTGCATGGGACGACTCTGGCATCTGGCGATGCTCTGTGCTTTCATTAGTGACCTGCGATGGTGGAATGGGGCTACGGCTGTTTCTGGATGACACCAGCCTAGCTGAGAGGGCCAGTATGTTGGAGAACAAGACTAGCGTGCAAAACAACTCAAATAAATTGGAGACAGGGTCTGGGAGAAAAAGGCGTGACTGGAGCAAGTGGTGTTTGGGGCTTTTAGAAATAAGCTTAGTGGGTGGTTTGGTCTGGCAAGTGCAGATAAATAGGTGCTGCTTCCATCTAGGTGAGCAGAATGAGACAATAGACTGACATAAATAAAGGTTTCCTAGAGGGAGGCTGGCTGAGAGAGAAGGAGGATGCTGTATGGAGAGGAGAGCAAGTGAGAATGGACATGGACAGTTAGCAAACAGCGCAAGGAAGGTGGCTCAGGTATCCCACCTGCGCTCTCCTCCTTCAGGAAGGACTGGGGTGGAAAAAGGTTGAAACATTTGCAGCTCATACAAGGCAATGTTCTTAATGTTTTGTATTCTTGAGCTCTGAATATTCCCTGTCAGGTCATACAGAAGTACAGCAGGTTGTGCCTTATGTTCGGCAAAAGCTTGGGGAAAGGGAAGCTCTGACGGTTACACAAAGAAAGACAGTACCTGGTTAAGGGATGGCCTTCTCCCCTTTCCCATTGTCAAGAGTAGGTCCATCAAAATTGGTAGAGATACTGTAGTATAAATCCAGAGCTGGTAAAAGGAGTGAATGTCCCGCTGCAGAAACGTTGACAGCCAGCACCGAGAAGCACTGAGAGCCTAGGAGATGTGTCCCAAGTTGCCAAGTTATTAAAAAACTGCACTTCATAAATGTTACCGCATCCTCTGAAACTTGTAGAGATTTCATGAAGCCAAAACATCCCTGTGTTGGTGTCTATGTGCTGGTACTGTCTGAGCTGGAAACAGAATGGAAAATAATTTCATGAAAATAGCTGTTTGTTACAATATCAAGGGTGACAAACCTTTGGAGGTGTCACTTTGGGATGCTGAAATTAGGAGGGAAAATCCACCTGGCCCTTCTGAAGCCAAAGCACACTGAGGTGAGTGAGGATACCTGTGTCAAATTTATTCCTGCAAATGGAGGTTTTTTTCAGGTTCAGCTGGTAAATGGGTAGTTTGCCTGCCCCTGCCCTTCCTGTTTTTCACAGCAGATGCAACAAGGGTCACGGTTTTTGTTTGCAGTGTGGGTTTGATGTGGTTTTATTTGCTGCATCTCATTCACATGAATTGCAAAGGCATTTTGGAGGGAGATAAACAGAGAGAGGGATCTTCAGAAGAAGAAGAAGGTGGCAACGGGTTATTGAGGTGCAGGAACAGCTTCATGGTGGACCATGCTGGCATCTGGGCTGTGTCTTTGCTGGGACTGAGATCTCTTGCACAGCCCTGGCCTGGTCCCCGGGTGTTTTTCAGTCCCCTCACCCAAGCAGACGAGGGCTCTTGCCTCTGCCTTGCAGTAGGAAAGACCCCAGTGTGAAGACCATCCCTTGCTTGTCCTGCCTCTGAACCAGGGGAGTCTCAGCTGCTTCTGGGGCTTTTTGTTCTTAACGTGCTGAGTGGAGGGAGCCCTGAACCCCATAGTTTTCACCAGGACATAATTACGCCTGTTGCAGGGAGAATATTTAGTTTCAAAGCCCAATAGATCAAATGCAGCTGGAGGGTGGAGCTGTGTCTTATCTCTTGCCTTGTCCAGAAGTTTGAACAGCAGAACAAATGATTTGATGCTGTCGTTATTGTGCTTCTCCCCCTCCCTTCCATCAGGGAACTATAAACTGGAGACAATCTACAATTCTCCCTGTCTGATCGTGCTGCCTGGCCACCCGAATGCCATCGCCTCATGGAGAAAATGCCCTCCATCTTCTTGGGTCTCCCTGTGCTGCTCGGGGAAGCGGGTGTGCACCGGCTGCCTTTGCAGCTGGCCGCCGAGTCCTGAGACCGGAGTTTTCCCCGAGGTAATAATTTACTGGGATGCTAATTGGGCCGTCCACAGAGTGAATTAAAAGGATATTCCTCCACCGGCTCCGGAGCTGTGGGAATCCTGTGGCCGTGCCCAAAGGGTAGAGGGGGATCTCACGGAGGAGTAACTGGAGCCTGGGAGCCTGTTTGCAAGGAAATTAAACTAAAAATGTGTAGAAAAACAGCCGTTGGGCTTCACATTTCAAACCCAGAGTGGTATCCAGTAGGTCTGAAAAGCTCTTTAACACTGGAGTGCTGGCAGGCTGCAGAATCTTATTTTTGCTAAAATATTAGCTTTTTTTTTCCCCCTTCATTATAATAAAATTAAATGGAAAAGTGACCATTTGTAATTTGCTTGATTCAATCCAACTAAAAACCGACTGCAAACACCCAGTACTGGGCAAAGCATTTCTCTCTCCGTTCCTTTTTCCTCCCTCTCCCAAAACTTCCATTTCCAGTGGGTTTAACGCAGAGCTGCCTGTTTTGCTGTGAGGGGCAGGAGGAAAAAAAAAACCACCAACACAAACCACAAGAACTTTAAAATCAGTACTTTATATTGTCTCGGAAAAAAAAAAGTATCCTTTTTTTTAAGAGCTCAACACTTTTGATGAGATGTCAACCATGCCCGGCTCCCCGCGGAAGCTCCCTCTACGGGCGATGCTGCGGTAGCGTTGCTCCAGCTCCACGCCACGGCCACGTCCTGCGCCGTGGGTCGGCCCCATGCCGTGGGCATTAACACTACAGGAGCAGCTGAGATTTCCAGACTATGAAACTTTTAGATTAAATCCTCTCTTTTTCTTTTTCTTTTTTTTTTCCTCCCCTCCCCTGAAAAAATAAGGATTAAAAAGTAATCACAGAAGTCTTTTGTTTTTATCGGAAGCAGTAGGATGCTCTGGTAGCACTAGGGGTGGTATCGGCGTGGGGTGCAAGGGGCTGTGCAAACACAGTGCAAAGGGATGGACGTGTTCAGCTCTGAATGGAAAATTTTCATCTTGTGTTTTTACAGCTCAAAGCTACAAACCAGCTTATTTGATTAGGACAACGCTTCTGAATTTCTGCTCATGAAGGAGATGGGGCGTTCAGTGCCTGGTGTGGAAAGCTAAAGCCATTTGCACGCTTTGCTCCTCTGCACTTTGGGGCTCTGTCCGGTGGGTCTGCAGCCCTGCACAGCTCTGAATGGAAAATTTTCATCTTGTGTTTTTACAGCTCAAAGCTACAAACCAGCTTATTTGATTAGGACAACGCTTCTGAATTTCTGCTCATGAAGGAGATGGGGCGTTCAGTGCCTGGTGTGGAAAGCTAAAGCCATTTGCACGCTTTGCTCCTCTGCACTTTGGGGCTCTGTCCAGTGGGTCTGCAGCCCTGCACGTGCTAAAGAGCTGAAGGCACTGACGGTGAGCTCGATCTGCCTTCCCACCACAGCCATGGTGGAGAACCGGCGTCTCTGCCTTCACCAGACCTCTCTCCAAGCAGCAGAGGTGGCAGGATGGAGGCCGGAGGTAAGGACACTGGTGGGTCTTCTCCCTCACTGATGGCAGGCGGCTCTGGTAAAATTTGTAGTGGCTCCAGATGTTCAGTTTGGTTGAACCAAGCCAGATGGTGCTGATCTCCCAGGGCAAGGCAGTGGCAACCATACGCTGCTAGCATTGCTCAGGACAGCAGCCAGGGCAAGGTGGGGTGACAGCAACCCAGCTCCCAGCTGTGTGCTGTCCTACAGACACACCAGTTTTGACGGTTCAGTCAAAAATTAACAGACTTATACGGAATACACTGAATTTTCCACCCCAGGTGCTAGTGTGAACTCTGTTAGGGCACCTGTTTGCTAGGCAGTGATGAAAAATGTTGAATTTTAATCCCATATAAAAGTCTGGAAAATGCTTCTACTTAGCGCTGTGATGCAAAGCCAAAATTTCAGAGTCACCATGAGAACGGGCATAAAACGTTATAGAGATATTTTGGTTCTGAAATATTGGCATGTCCTTAAAGCAAGTTCAGGGTCAAAGGGAGAAACATTGTGACTGTGAAATCTTGCCTTCAAAATTCCCTGCTTTTGTGGAAGATTTGGAGTTTGCAGAGGGCAGGAGGTCTGTCAGAGTGCTTCACAGTGCGGAGCTGAAGCTCAGCAAGCTGAAGCAAAACAGTTGGTGTTGGTGGCAGAACTTTTGGTCGTTTAGAGGTTTACAGGTTTGTTGGTACTGAAGAGAAAAGTTGGTGTGTTTTCCTGATCTATTGTTGTTGTCCTTCTCCAAGAGATGTTTCCTCTAAGTGATGATGTGATAGCATGGGCTGGACCTGCACTCACTGCACCAGAGCTCCTTTGCAGGGTAAAGGCTGATGTGGGCCACCGCAGGCTGGATGTGAAACACGGGCTTAAATCTGTGACTGCCAGTCCAAATTTTCCCCAAGTTATTGAGGTGTTAGGGAAGGGACATCAAAACCCAGAACTCTTTCAAATGCATTGTCACCCGCCCTGGGGACAGCACATGGCCCTGGAGGTGGCAATGATGGGACAGACCGGGCGGTGTCTGAGCTCAAAGATGTCCATGACAACTCTGCAAAGCTGAGTTATGTGGAGTCGTCATGTTAATGTACAGTCAGCGAGAAAGATAGGAGAAATACCGCCACGCAGAGATCCATATTTTTCCCCACTGAGTAAAATACTGTGTAATTTTATCTAGTTACTATAAAACAGTTTATACTCCTTGTTTATAAAAAAAGGGGGGGAAAAAAACATATTTCACTTCCTCTACTGACAGGCTATGGAGGAAAAATAGATGGTTTCTTCTGCATTTAATATTTCAAACCAAGTAGACCCAAAAGAAAAGGCAGCAATTAACCACAAGTACCAGGAATGTGTTCCTTGTGTTTCTTCTCTCTGGATTTGACTACAAAGAATCAGTTTGGTGTACACTTATTTACAGTCATGCTAAATCTTTTAGTCATAATTTTCCAAGCTAGGCAAGAAAGTAATGCAGCTGCCATGTTCACCTTTCAGACCACAGACCTCTGAGATGAGACCTGAATCTCACATTTAGGCAGGATTTAAACCCTTTACACTCAGCCAGTTAGAAAGGGTTAGTAAATGATTAGCACGTATCTGACCATATGCTGGAGTAAGCTTCTACACATACACAGGGAGGTAAATTTTATAAGCCCAGCAGAACCCTAAAAAGAGGTCAAATGGTAAAAAGGGCACTGACTGTGGTGCAGGTTCTCTGTACCTATGAACAGCGGTGCAGGTTGCGCACACAGGGCTACGTATTTTCCCTCTTCCACTGTTAATTCCATACAAGACCTGCCCTGTGGCTCCAAGTGACAAGAGGAGAGATACTTAAGCATCATCTTGCCCGCATCTCCTGAATCCCCTTGCTCGGGCTCTTGCCACCCAAATATCATGGGCTGTAAGACCAGAGTCAGCCGAATCCTCGGCAGGAATCCAGCAAGGACGCAGGGCTCCTCGCCTGCCGCCGCCTCCTCTGCGTAGCCTGCACCCAGGCGGGCAGCATCCTGTGACTAACTCTTCTAGACTGGATTTCTCCAAGGGAGGACCAGCTCTTAATTTGGCTGACTCTGCGCTCTGCAGGAGCTCTCATCCATGCCAGCTCGAGTCCTAGCAAAAACCCATCATCATTAGTCCTCGAAAGGAACAGCTCGGATATTCTCCACCCCCGTTCCTGCAGGCTGGGATGTACTGTGTGTTCCCACAGACCGAAATTCCCCTGGTAGGCTCAATTACAGCAATCAGCCTTCACGCTCTTTTCAATGGCACTTCTGCCTCCGACTCCGTAAGGCCACCGTGGTGGGGCCAGAAGTAGCAGCTTTCCCACAGGTGTCGGGGGAGATGAGACGGCTAATTCAGCTACGCCAGCCCTGCGGGCAGGACTCCGTGGGGTACCACGCAAGGCGGTGTACGGGGGCCCACGGGCTTGTCTCTAAGGGGGTTGCCCGAATCGGAGCCGTTTGGGATGTAACCTGACTCCGTCCTCTAACGAGGCGGTCCCAGCAGAAAGCCGAGCACACGCTTTCCTTCGGCAGGGTCTTCACTCCAGCTTGCAGTAGATTTGCTCTGGTGCAAGGCAGGGCTGTGGTGGGGAGAATCAGACCAGTGTGCATTTCTCTTTGCTAACACATTGGCAGCCTCTCAATGAATAAACCACTAGAAAACAAATCTGGAGCGGCCCTGGGCTGCGGTAGCCAGACCTCGTCTGTTAACTGGGCTGAAGAGTACCAGCTGCTCTGCTCCTGCCCTGGGGAAGAGAGGCCCTTCTGCTGTGGTCTGGGGACTAGAAATGAGCCTGAACCAACCCTTGCAAACTGGGGTGGCTTTTAGACTCCAGCTCTGGATCCAAATCCAAATTTCATGGCTTCATATGCTGCCTGAACCAATGTCTTGGCTACAAATACCTCCCCACTCTAAAAGGGCAAACAATACGGTGGTGACAAACTTTTTTCTGTCCGTGGTTCTGTATAACGCTGACTTTGAGGTGCTCTGGCTTGGGCTTCCCCAGGTGCGGCGCTGCAGCCAGGATAGTGCTTCATTTAAATCCCCTTTTTCACCCCTCTGGCAGCGAGCGCTGACCTGCCCGGTTTTGCACATCAAGTTGGGAATGTGTGGCTCGTGGTGCTTCGCCCGTGGGGGCTTCCTCGTGCCAGGCTACATTGCAGGGGGACAAAGCCTCCCTTGCTGGGGATGGGGAGCCAGGGGGGCTTCCCCAGCTCTCCCTGCATTACCTGCCTGGCTTTATCCCCCATTCCCACTGATGTCTGGGGACCCCTTCCCGTATCTCGGTGATGCTCTTCTCCAAAGCTTGGCTCACTCCCCAAGCCCCGTAACTCGTGTCTGTTGAGCCCGAGGATGTCACGGAGACGAGCTGTGCCAGCCTCGGCAGTGCAACACAGATCTCTGCGTACCACAACGCCTGGGTCCAGGCATCGTATGGCAGCACCAGTTCGCAGCACGGATCCCTGTGCCGTGGGCTGCCGTGGATGGTTTCTGGTTCAGAAGAGCAGCGTGTAGGGTAGGTAATGCTGGAGGCTCCGGTCCCAAGAGGGGCTTGATGAGGCAGAGGATGAGGACAGGGGAGTAACTGTATTATTTTGGCTCTTGCAAGGCATTAACTAACTCTTTTTCAGAAAAGGACTGAACCTGGAAATCCTCTTGTTCTTCCTGTGTTTTCTAGTGGCGTCTGTGCGGCAGCAGTGTAATGCTGGTACTTAGACACCAGCTGCAGTCAAGCAGGGCTCTGCATCTGCTGTGTAAAAAAAGAGATATCCCAACTGTAAATGGGAAAGATTTGGTAGGAGAAATTTATTTTCCCATTTGTCTAAATTTCACCAGTGTTTCGTAGTTCAAAAGACATTGCTCAGCCTCGCTGTAGGTTGAAAAGTGAGGGAGGAAACTACACTTGTCACCTGAAATTTTCTCCATTACACTTGTCACCCGAAATTTTCTCCATTACACTTGTCACCCGAAATTTTCTCCATCCTCTTCAAATGGGTAAAGCTGGGTTAATTCCTCGCAGCAGCTTTGTCCTAGATTTGCCCTTTGTACCTGTGACTGCAGTAGTCCCCAGCCCTCTCTGCCCCATGGGCCGTGATAAGCAGCAAGAAATGTGTAGGGTGTTGCAACACCCCTGCTTTTCCCCTGTGGCTGAGGACACAGTCGTCCCTGGACAAAAGATCTAGCGGTGCTGAGCCATGGCAGAGTATACATTGCAGATGTGTTGCAAAATCTTGGGAGTCAGGGAGGAGATGGGTCAGCCAAAACCCTGAGCAGTCCCCAGCGGCATCTCTGAGGTGCCATCATGACCCCAAAGCCATTGCAGTAGGTGGGCTTGTCCCTTGAACTGTGTTCCCTGGGTAAATTGGTGCTCAGCTCTCACCCTGCTGCTGTCTCCCACCTCTTCTCTCCTCCTAGGATTCCCCTCCTGAAGCCGCCTCAACCTGCTGTGGCACCTTCTGTCAAACGCTTCACGCGTTTGTCACCAAAATGTTTTGGCAGCAGCAGCATCTCTAGGTTTTGACATAATCCCGACAGGAGACTTTCTCAATTATTACTAATGGAACATTATGCTCCTCTTTGGGAACTCCTGCATGAATAAAAAGGGTCATTAATGACATCTGCGCAGAGCCCGGAAATTATTAGTCAATGCTGATACAGTTTCATTTTATTTTTTTAATTTTTACGTATATATTTTCTTAAGCTCCTGGTAATTTCCAACCTTGCCTCCCACCTCCTTCTCCAAAGTCTCCCATGTAAGCTGGAGCTGAGCAGGGTTATTGCCAATGTTCTTGCTTTTGTGCAGGTAAACGCTATTCCCCTCCCACCCTTCCTTCCTTTCTATTCCCTCTTGACTTCTTTAAAGATCATAGCTCTCGTTTCAGTCCCAAGAGATCCCATCGCACCTTTCTCTGGGCTTGATTTTATTGCCAGTCAAGCTCAAATACTTCTTGGACTTGGAGAAATCGATATTGCCTTGATCCTACCAAGGTAGCGCTGGAGGGGGAGCAGTAGGACCGTGTCCTCCTGCCTGTGGCCATCAGGGTGGCCTGTCCCCTCTCCCGTACAGGATGCTGGTGGCACATAAGAGGTGCTGAGAGAGGGACTGGAAGTGTCCCCAAGTGCAATGTGGCATCATGCAACAGGGAAGCTCAGTCTGGATCATTTTAGAGGACTTTCTAGACAGCGAACTATTGTTTTTTTCTGTCCTTCTGCTAGGCATTCAGTTCCCTCTGCTCAGTAGTCCTAAAAATGGCCCAAAGTAGGCTTTTTCTTTTTTTTTTTCTTTTCTTTTTCTTTTTTTTTTTTCTTTTTTTTTTTCTTTTTTTTTTTTTTCCCCAGAATAATGCAGCAATTTGAGAAACTGGTACTTTGCAAGACAAAAGGCCCCTGTGATAGACCTCTACAGAGATGTGGCAAAAAAGGGGTTTATGCCCTGAACCATGTCAAATGGCTCTGCAAGTCATGACCACCGAGGAGGTAACTGGTGCAGGGCTGTGCACAGTGCGCTGGAGGCTGCATATGTCCCACGGCGATAACATCACGTGGGTACGAGCCCTGGGCCGATGGCAGTGAGGCCATTCCTTTTGCTGCATTGCTGTGCCAGCAGATGTGGTTTGGAGGCACATGTTTTGTTTTTTTTTTTCCAAAGAGGGAAAGGAGAAGTTTAGGTTGACGGTTAGGCTTTCAGAGGGATCCCTCACGGCCTGTGGAACAGGAGAAAGGCTGTTGTCTTCATTGGCTTAAAGCTTGGTTTTATTTTCTGGGTTGGTATCAGTCAAATAAGCTGCAGAGAAGTTGAAGATGGTGTTGCTCCATACCCAGCAGGGAGGATCTCTGCTTCCTGCACCCCCTACAAGATGCCCATCTCCACGGTGAGTGCCTTTATTGCTGCTAGGTGTGAGACTCTTCCCCAAGCCATAGTCTGCGACCAGAGGAGACGTGGCTGCTGTGGGGCTTGGCTTGCTCAGCAAGGCACACGCAAGGCAAGGGGCACCACCTGGGGTGAAGGGTTTGGCTGGGCTGGGAGATGTGACTGTTCTACCACGGGACGCCCGGGGCTTCGACTCACCTCAGAGCTGCTGCATGTCCCTGGGGAAGGTCAAGCAGGGATAGCCAGCCATGATTCAAACCTGGCTCTTGGGGTAAAATGTTGATGCAGTAACTCTAAAAAGAAAACTACTAAACAAGAAATAGACTCCTTTTAAAAAAAAAAAAAAAAAAAGTCCCTTGGAGAAAAGATATTTCAACCCCTTTTTGATTTATGACCTACTATAGGATATTGAGACATTATTTACAATCGATATATGCTCCTGCAAGACTCCCGCCGGAGCCATAGACCCTGCCTGTTAGAGTGGAGACCGGTCAGCCTGCTCCACTGGAAGTGCCAGCCATGTCCTGCTGGAACAGGCTATAAAGCTGGCCGCAGCTGTATATCTTTCAGAAAATGGACCTGGTTACACATGTCTCTGGGCAGCTGACACAGGGATATAGTTTAGGGCTAAGACAGCAGTTCAGTAGCAGAAATCAGCATTCCTCAACCTTGCCAATAATGAAATCTCTTGCGCAACATAGAGAGCTCCACGGCCTTAAAGGTGCAAAATGGAGTTGTTCAGTTGACTTATAATGGAATTGGGCCAATTTTGAAGCAAGTGCTGGATTTTATTCCAGGATTTTATCTTT
>NW_009619380.1:4308-21826 GCF_000690535.1 Cariama cristata | reverse complement strand
GAGCGGGGGGGGGGGGGGGGGAGGAATTCATTCAGCGTAAAATTGTGTCCTGGCCGAATTCCAGTTTGGGTAATTACATTCTCTTTCTGTAGTGGCTGCAGGACAAAGGACCATTCATCACGCTCCAAAGTGCTGCAAAGGGCTCCCGTGTTCCACCGGAGAAGTGCCTGCATTCGAATCCAAGAGAGAAAGTTTTCTCTTCGTGCTCGAGGCCGCTCCAGAGAGTAATGGAGCTTGGCGCTGCTTTAGGATCCTTTTGGGTGAGATATAGGGGCAAGCACCTTGTCATGCGTCGCTCAGTCTCCAGCAAATCTGGGTAAGTAGGGCACTCTGCAAAATAGATTCCTTCCAGCCTCCTGTGGCTTGCCTTTCACCCTGAGGACACGCTTGGCTTTGCAGAGTGCTGCCATAGCTCCAGGGGATCTCACTGAAGCAGAGGGGCTGGATGTCTTCTCTGCAAACCTGCCATTTTGGAAGTGCCTATAGGCAAGAGACTGGGTCACATCCAGCTGAGTGGGACTGAAGGGCTCGGGGTGCATTCGGAAGTGGTGCTGGGGAGCCTGGAAGGATGCAGGTGCTCTGCCTTCCTCTTCCCAGCTCTCCATCCAGCCAGTGAAGAAATATTTGCAACCCTTCCTCCACCTTTCCAGCTTAGAGAGGGTCCTACTGTGTGGACCACAGTTTTCAGCAGAAGCAATTTAGCAGCCAAGCAATCGAGTATTTCTTCCTGGCTCCCCAGTAGCTCTCTTTGCAGGCGCTCTCTGCTTGCTGAGGCAGAATGAGGCCCTGCAGCATCAGTCCCGGTGCTCAGGTAGAGGCCATGCGAGGAGGCGGCAGCAGCAGCAGCTACGTGGGGTGAGGGAGCATGTCTGCATGCCACCCACCAGCTGACCTGCCAGGGAGCATCCTTGGCCTATGTGCCTTGAGAGTGTCCCTTTAAAGCAATTTGTAGACTGTTATCCTGTATCATTAACCTAATTAGTGTAATTGCCGCCATTTATGTAAGGAGTATAAATACTGGAGGAATCCCATAATTAGAAGATGTAATTAGGTAATTAATAGATGACATGGTAACAAAAATCCAGGGGAAACTTTGCAAGGTGGACACTCTGTGTGTGTGTGTGTGTGTTTGTGCATGCGTGCACGTGGTTATTCAGAAACACCAGTCCTGCCGAGGTCTGTCGCAGATGTTCTCTGCAGTTGGCTTCAGCTTGGAGCCCCTCTATATTACACTGGCAATGTAAAGGGACCTTCGGTGATGTGAGAAGGCTCTCTTAGATCTCTACAGATCTTGCAGAGAGGCTCTGGAGAGCCAGGGTTTGCTTAAGGGGAAGAGCAGAGCTGTGGCCATTCATTGCCTTGCCATACAGACAATCTTTGCTTCCAGATCCTGGGAGAAGCAAGGTGAATTTAATGGAGGTCTGAGACTTTCCCCAGCCCTAGGCTGGAAGGTGGCTTGAAGACCTGTTTACCCCATGGTGCCTCTCTGCCACAACCAGTGCTGGAAGAGCACGAGGGCCAGCTCCTGCACATATAACCCGCCTGACCGGAGGGATGAGAAGGAGCCCCAGGGTTGTGCTTGGCTGTGTGATAAATTTCCATTTTAGTTCGCTTGTGGGTTTGGCTTAGAAAAGTGTTTGGAGCTGGAAACTCTGTTTGTGCTGTGAAAAGACGATAAGGTTCCTGCTGTGCCCAAAGAGTGTTTGTTTTTTCTTTTTTCCAGAGGTTCGTGAGTTGTGAGTGTTTTAGCTGCACCCTTTCTAGTCATTGAAATGTTGACTTTTTCCTACTGCTCTTTGTTTCTTGCTCCTCAAAGTCTGATCACACTTCTAGAGTACTTGCATGTCCAGATGCATCTGAAGAAGGTAAGTTGCAGTTAAGGAAAGTTGTTGGTTGGTTGGTTGGTTTTGTTGTTGGTTGGTTGGTTGGTTTTGTTGTTGTTGCTGAGGATCATTTGGATTCCCAGTAGGCAGCACCTGCCAGGAGGAATCACTACCACCAGCTTTGTGGCAGGAGAAGAAATCTCTCCTTCATGTGCACACACCTCTCCAACGTTACTAAGCAGTGGATGGCTGAAGGGACCATCAGGGCCAGGATTTGCACAAGTTTTCCCCTTCAGATCTGCACATATAATGAAGAAGCTGACCTGAAAATGCCAGTGGGACCAGCCAGGCCAACTCTGACCCATGTGACAAAAGACACCTTCCAGCCACCAGACTCCAGCCCCCTAAATCAAGGCTCCCATCCAGTTCTTCAAAAATATAAAAGGGCTTTCCATCCTTCCAACAAAGCAGCTTCCTTTACCACCCTGGGAGGCATTACAGAGTGCCTGAAGCTCTCGGTCTGTCTTCTGGCTGGCTCTGGAAGGGGCCCTCTCCTCCAGCCACACCTCCAGGAACTGCAGATGGACACCATGGAGGAGCTAGTTTCCTTCTCACTTTGACTCTCCTACCAACTCATTGCCTCCTAGGAAGATCCAGTGATCTTTAACCAACCCACCAACAAGGACCCAGGGATGAGCTCCTCCTCTGGGATCGCTCTTGCTGGGACATTTTGGTGATGATGGTGGCATTTTGATAGCAAGCTCTTGGTGCTAGCCCTGAAGATGAGAGTGATGTAGCAACATTGGGCCAACGGTCTGGGGAACACGTCTCTGGGAAGACCAGCATGATGCTGAGCACTGCTTGGATCCTGCTGTATGCCAGAGGGAGAAAATTGGCTTGAAGGTCTTTTGTGGATTTAGCTGGGCTAAGAGGGAGCATAAGGCACTAGTATCTTGGCTGTAGGATGTACCCTCCGCAGAGGGTCGCAGGTTCTCTGCATGCCACGTTGACTAATTAATCCGTGCTGGCTTGTTTTGAAGAAGTCACCAGCCTTGCGGCTTTTACTCTTGGCCTCTCTACCTCCCTTTTGGAGTATGCCCTCTCCAAAAGTTGAGCTATTTTGCACTCCTTGAAGGAGCGCTGCAGCCGACAAGACATGACGCCAAGATCTGCAGCACTGGAAGCACCAGCGCATAGGAGAGGTCAGAGGGGATCTTGCACAGGCGGCGTTGGGTGGTCAAAGGCTGCTGAGTCCCCAGGACCAGCAGCTAGAGGGAGATATGACCTCACACTGAGGGCCAGCCTCGTCTATGCTGTGGATTTCTGTCGTAATGCCAAAGAAAATGCTTTTGCTTTCTAGTGTTTAGGGTCCATGTAATGAACAGCCATAATGTAGACTTCATTACGTAGCGTAAGTAATTCTCGAGATTAAAGACTTTTAAAATGGCTCCTGCTGGAATTTCTGCCAAAGTATTTCTTAGTCCCTGTCTACATGGGAAGTTTTATCAAATGTATCATGATCAGTATATGCAGGTCCAGTTAAACCAGGAAGGCTCTGTCTAGACATTTTAATTCCAGCATAAAAAGGGCCTTCTTTCCTTTAGCTTAAACTCGCTTGCAAATGTCCTTCACAAAATCAGGACCTGCTTCATCAGTGTAAGAGCCTCCTTGTATGTAGCACCATGTTTGGATCTATTTGAATTCCCACCCTAGACGGCATCAAAGCCCACTCTGTCCCGAGGCCAGGGGTTTCTGCTCCTGCCGCGGCCCTGGCTCGTGGAGGTGGATTGGTGTTTGTCAGCCTCTGGGCTGGAGGCAGCTCTTCGTGCCCAGAGGAAGCACATGGTCTCTCAGGGCACTTCTGCAGTCCTTCAGCTTAACCCTGCTCTGCCCTTCTGCTTCTCGGTCCTTTGTCCCATGGTCCCCATCCTCGCACCCCAACAGGATCTGTCCCATGGGGCATTATTCAGTGAAGTCTTCCCCAGCTGAACCTTCTGTTTCATCTAGAAAGCTGGTTTGGGGATTTGCCCACTAAGACCCAAATTTGCAAGAGCCATGTTGTGTTTTGCCTCATTTTCCACGTAGTGAGCTCCGAGTTCCAAATGATTCCAGCTTCAAAATTTGTTTTGAGGCCTTGCAGACTCTTGAGATCAGCCCACTGGCTTTGCAGAGCTGAGCAGAGGTACTACATCTCCCACCCTGCAGTCACGAAGGGTGGCTCCTGGATGCTGGCTCTCTGAGTGATGGCCTGTGAGGAGTATCTGCCTCCCTCTGCTCTGGACCACCACACAGGTGAGGATGGTTGCCATTTCTACGTGTGCTTTCCTTGCCTTTGCTTTTGTCCTCATCAGGCACCAAGCATTGATTTATTCTTGGGGCCATGTCCAAACTACCGTAACACAGACCTCCACCATGAGTGAGGAGCAGCTGTACTTTGTCACTTGCTCTCCTTTTATGACGAAAAGCCTTTTCACTGTGTTTCTGTCTCCCCTTCAAGATCTAACTCTTCTGGAGTCCTGCCAAGTTTTATCTTGCTCCTGTATTTCTTGATTTCTGGATGTGTCTTCCTTTGCGGATCTCTCCTTCACCTCATCTTTTTTCCTTTGTAGTCCTGGTCCTAAGTGTGAACACCCTTTTCCTATTAAACATGGTTCCAGGCTCAAAGCCTTGCTTGAATGGTTGTCCCACCTGCGTTTCAAACTCTAATTAAAAAAAAAAAATAATTGAAATTTCCTCCATGTTCAAGTCCTTAAGCTCTTCAGTCATGTTGAGTGCATTAATAGTACCGTAATTCTGGCCTAGCTTTGTGCATCTTCTCTAGTGGACTTGATTTATCTACCCAGGATCAATCTGAAGTTGACTGCTCGAAATGGCCAGCTGTTTGCCAAAGCTGTGGCTAAACAGGCATCAGAGGAAAGCCCCAGGAGTGGGGAGAGGCCCGGGTGTAAGGAGCCAGTTGGGAGCAGTTTTCTGGAGGAGGAAGAGGGAGCAAAGCTTTAACTGGGAGCAGTTAATTATGTTCCTCTAAGATTTGTCCTGGTTCAAAGCAAAATGGATCGGAGGAAGTCATGTGGCTTGTGTTAGGTGAGAGGATCCCAATGTTGTCTTTTTTTTTTTTTTTTTCCCTTTCCTCCCAACTATCTCTGTCTACAGATTTATTGGAAGTCAGATTGCCAGGAGAGCGTTACCAAATAATTATCCTGTGTTACCTTATGGTAACCTTTGCAAGAAAGTGTTTAGATAGAGAAACCGCATGAAGTAGTCATTAATATCTTATAGGTCAGAGTTACGGATGTTGCATTGTGATTAAATACATATTTCTTCCTATTTCTTAGGAAAATGGGCTTGTGAGACAGACTAAGATTTATGATGATCTTAATTAGTTATTTCCTAGCTTTCAAAATGTTTGGGTTTGAGAGATGATATGATAGATAATTAACTTGTTGTCATATAGTCACTTTTAAAATGAAATGTTTGTTCTCAAAATATTATTTATCTCAATACGCATCGTATGCATGCCATAGTGCGTACAAACATGTATAAATAGATAAATACATGCATACGCATCGCTGCAGTGTCCCCCGCGCCGACCGCAGGAGTAGGGAGGACAGGGTAACGCTCCCGTGTTGGGTATCGTGCCGGGCCCCATGTCAGGCTGAGCAGAGGGTGCAGCCCTCGCAGCCCTGCAAAGGGGATTGCTGCCACGCAGCCGCTGTTCTTGCCGTGCTCGTCCTTACCCTCCTGCTGGGAAGGTGACCCACAGAGGGCAAAGGGACTGGCAGTCTGCCCTGCCCTCTCCTGCGAGGGTTTACGGACTAAGGCAAAGGCCAGAGAGCTTTTCACTTATTTGGGTTTTTTGGTTCATCGGCAGACATGAGATGCCCAGATCAGCTCTGGGTGCTGTGGGACTAGCCTTGCTCTCATCCCGGCAGTGGGGCAGATAGGAAGGACGTCTTTGTGACACTTTTGTTTTCTTTGCCCTAAACCCAGGAGGGGACTGCAGCCCAGCTTCTCCAAGGTCCTGCGCAAACAGTTTTTGGGAAGTCCTCCAGACCAGTAAGCTCGAGGGACACCTGCCAGTAACATGGCGCTGCTAAGAGGTGGGAGTTTGTGACATTTTTTGCTGACCCAGTAAACTCTAAATGAAGGGAACTGTATCGCTCATTGCTACATCCCTCGAGGACAGAGGGGGTTGGAGAGAACCTCCAGGGAAGGCAGAGGGCAGGTTTGTGTTGACCCCAAAGGGTGTTGGACGTGGTTCCTGAAGCCGTGGCTGCCGCGATGCCTCGTCGCTGCAGGGAGCAGATCTGCTGCTGCAGGAGAGAGGTCACCTGGAAGTTGATTTTTTTTTTTTTCTTTCCCTTTCTTTTGCATTTTTCATCAAAGCTTTATAAATAACAGACAAAATCCCTGGGGAAAACCCTCCCGACCCGCTGCCTCTTGCAAATACTCCAGGAAACGGGAGGTGGGGGAGGGAAGAGGGAAGGAAGGCTAAATTTGGTGGCTTTTTTTACAGCCCTTGTTAAAAATAAAAATTTAGAGCCATGAGAAACTTTTGCTAGTGCTGCAGGAGTCTGTCGAGCCGAGCACTCGCTCCTGCGGGCACGGCACAGACACGGGGAGATGACGGCTCAGACGCTGCCAAGGCCATCATAGGGACAGGGAGCTCAGGGACGGAGATGAAGCGATGTTTTTCAAGGCCTTGCAAGATTTCTCTAGCAAAGCCAAGAGAGGCTCGAAACTTTCCAAAGCAACCAAAGGATGCATCTGCAAGCCCTCACTTTTCTGCAGGGCTGTTGTACTTGGGTCCCTGGTGCAGCACAGTAAAGTTTAAGTTAATAAACCCAAACAGCCAAGCAGAAAGCAAACACCTTCATTTATTTTACTTTTTAAAAAATTCCATGACGACCCTTTTCCTCCCGACTGGCCCTTGCTAAAGCTGGCAGCATCCCTCTAACATTCCCTTGGCACTCTTTGGAGAGTGAGGGCGTTAACCTTGGTGTCCTGGCCATGTGCCAGGGTAAGTAATTACATTCGGCCTCTATAAATTAGCCCCATGATCGCAGCCGGGGAGCTGCGGCGTCATTTCCTCTCGGCTGTGGTGCGCGATGCCCGATGCACTCCAGCCGGGCACTGGTTGCATCTTGGTGCGCAGGGTGGCATGGAGGACGGGCACAGGGAGCAACATAGGCTTGCTCATGCTAATGCTCCATTAAATTGCTCTAGGGCTGGTTCTCAATGCTCCTGCTCCTGCATTCAGAAAAGGCAGAGCAGAGAGGGCAGAGCTGAGTTGGATCAGGATCCCTGCCCGAACAGGGTGACCTGATAAATTGCCACCAGTCAGCTGAACGTCGGTAACGGCCTCTCAGCTCGCAGCTAAAATTAGCTGAAATGGCACGAAAAGAATTGCTGAAACCTCCGTGAGAGTGATTTAAGCTGAAGCACGTGACCTTGCATTTGCCACGGGCCGAAGCACGCGCAGGCCGCCTCGCACGGCGCAGGTGATGTGCAGTAGCATGTTAAGCTGTGTAGGCTTGAGCTGTAAGTAACTCAGTAGTTGGAGCGCACGTTCTACCCGTGACCTGGTCCCACTGTTCCCCAGCACTGACTCAGGTTAACCCCTTCTGCTGCGACCCAGCTTAAAGGGTTTTCAGCTGGTGTCTGGTTATAGCTGGAATGGACCTCGGGAGTGCGGGAAGTGTTAATTTAAGATTAGGTACTACGTGTTGGCCAACTGTGCTGTATTTCCCAATGCACATACCAAGCTAACCCTACCTAACCAAGTCTGAGCTGAGCTGAAGTGTATTTAAACGGAGGAGATAGACAATAAAGCAAACAAGGTTGGAAGGTCTAAGCAGGAGGAGGTGTGATGGCACGTTCCAGACGGTCTTGTCATTGTCCCTTTCAAAGGTCAGCTGCTTGATCTTTAATTTCCAAGACCGGGTACTAAGAGAAAGCTCGCCTTCTCTTCAATGAATCCAGCAGCCCCAGCACGCGTGCCCTTCCCAGGCTGGCCGTGCAGGCTGTGGCTCCTGGGGTTGCTCACTGTGGAGCTGTTCCACCTTTGCATGGCTGTTACGTGTGTGGGAAAGGAGTTCAAGAAACAATTGACCAAATGAAACCTCCGTAATGCTTCTAAATACTCAAACACATTAGACATGCCTGCCCAGCTCAGAGATAAATTAGAGCTATTATCACTAGAGTCCAGACAAACAAACGGAGGGTTCTCTCCAAACAAGCCATTCACTCAAGAGACTGGATTTACAAGGGTCAGGGAAGCAGCATGAGCTTGCAGGCACCTGTTTTCTTCTGAAACCTCTTTAAATTGGCCATATTGACTGGTGCTGAAGGAGGGGAGAGAGCACAGCTCTGCCCTTTGGGATCTGGGGAGTCACTTCCATACAGGGACTGCGGTGCCATGACGTACTAGCTGGCATTTTGCTCTCCATGTCTGCAATCAAAGCTGGAAGTGACACTCTGATCCATTTTGTTTTTCTCCCAAGTGATGGTTGGGAGATCGAGGTGCTGGAGTGCATCAGGGATGCCAAGGCTGCTTTGCTTTGCCCTTGGATTTTTGATTCTGCTTCCAAGGAGGGATGGGGAGCTGAGTTGGTGATAAAGTGGTATTGAGAGAGAGGTCAGTTCAAATCAGCACCTTGGGCATCAAGGAAACTGCCTGAAAGGGTAAACAGAAGCCAGAGCGTGTATTTTGGGCTTGGTTTTGCATGGCAGCTAAAGGAAGGACGAAGCAGATACAGAGACTAAAAGCAGTAAAGATAAAAAGAGATCATTATTCTGCTTGCCTGGCTGCATTGGGCAGTCAGTGCTCCGGTACAGGGAGGTCGGTGGCACGGCTTGCCACGGTGGCCAGGAGCACCATGCTGGGGTTGAGCGTGATGGAGGCTGGGACTGGGAGCCTGGCTCAGGCGGGGTGTCTGGAGAAGAGCCATGGTCAGCGCAGGGTTTCGGCACTTGGCTGGGCCCCACGAGCCAGCATCGGTGTGAGTGGCGGGAGCCAGGCTGGGGGGAGAGGTTGGGTTGCGAGGCAGGGGCTCTGCAGCACTGCAATCCTCACCCGCTCATCTGGCAGCTGAGGCCAGCATCACTGGTGGAGGCTGTGGCGGAGGGTGTTATTCCCCTCTGAGAGATGCTCTTGAACCCAAAAACTTGATCCTGAACCAGAGTGTCGCTTTTTGGAAGATATCCTGTCTCCATGCACGACCTCTGACTGATGATGAATTTGCCATTTCCCTTGGTAACTGGACCTGGTGATTAACTACCCTCACTGTTCAAAATTGTCTTTTATTTCCCATTCAAGGTTCCCTCACTCAGTGTTGTCAACTCTCACTATTTATTTTGGGTTTTGCTGCTTACTGTGCCTTTTACCTGTGAGCCTAACTAACATGCCAATCTCAGCTATTTTCACTCTGTGGGTATCTGGAATCAAGTCACGATGAAGATTTTCTTTGACTGCTGAGCAGACAGAGCCCTTTCAGTCTTTTGCAGGGTTGAGCACAGGCAAAGCAGAAGCTATGCTCGCCACTGCCTTGAGCATCTCCCAGTGCATCAGATTTTATTTAAAGTCCCAGCCTCTGGACTCACACCATTACAACTACTTTATTTTTGCAGAAACTTGAAAACATGACCCAAAAGACAAAAAAAACCTAATAATAATTTGGGGATTTTTGGTTTTTTTTTTTTAATGTATGAAGAGTTTCATGATGTTTTGGTTTATTGTGAGTAGAAGGAGTGGCGGGTGCTGGCTTGGTGACTAATTAGCAAAGCTGCAAACTCGCCGAGGAGACACCATGGGCCTTGGGCATCTCTCCTTGCATGTGTGTCTGGCTCCGGCAGGCAGGGAAGTCATCGACCTGAAATTTCCATAGCTCTTCCACCTGCACAGTACCAGCGTAGGTTTAATTGATGCAAGTGGCCCCTCGGGCTTCAACAGCTCTGAATTTCAAGTCCTCATCATCTGTGGGTTCTTCTGCATTGCTGGACAGGCTGAAGGCTGCAAGTGGCCTTGCCATCAGTGTCATGCACGTGGAGAGAGGAGTTGTTTGTTTTCTGGCTTCCTTCGAGGGTCAGAGGTCTGCTGCATTGTGTCGACCTCCCTCCGCTGAGCTAACGTGCTCCAGTAATCCCACGAGTCTTCTACGGTGTTTGTCACCCTCCCCGTGTCTCCTGGCAGCACTGCTGGATGGAGCGCTGCGGTGAGGACCTCTGCACGGCTGTAGGGGTTAGGGCTGGTGGTAGCAGCACAATCGGGGAAAGCTGGCAGGTCCTCTGAAAGGGGCAAGTATAAATTCAGGAGTGTTTCAAACTGAAACAGCAAGATGCCTTGTTTAAAAATATTGAAATTACGTGTTTCCCCTTTCTTCATTCTTCTCTTTATATTTCTTCCCAGGAAAAAAACGATTTGTGAAGTTGGATCCAGAGCAATAGTAGCTTTGGTAGCTGAACCCCAGCTGGTTTTCTGTTGATTTAAAATTTCAGCAAGCCCTACTAATTGCAGCCTGCCCCTCTTAAGTTTCTCCAGCCCTTGCAGCAAACCTCTACCTCATTCACCATTTCTAGGCTTCAAGATTTGAGTACTGTTACCTGCCATTTCTGCTTCTAAAAGGATTCCAGAGGCTGGGCATTTGGAAGCATGGTTCTAATCACTGTGGATATTGTGCGTATGTGTTATTCCTTCCATAAACAATCAAGCCAGTGGTCAGGCCCTGAAATGCTTGTGTATTTATTTAAAAAAAAAAAAAAAAAAAGCTGCAGCAAGTAGAGCAAGTAGCGGTTGATGTCATAAGGGCTGAGAGAAAAAGAGGGAAGGATCATGTGTGTACGCACAGGTTCACATGACATCCTACAAGGTGAAAGAAAGACCTGTTGGCAGCATACGCCTGTGGTTATTGTGTTCGCTTCTCAGTTATCACAGGAGGCCTAAATGAGGGTGTCAGTAAAATATTCTATGACGGGCACGTAAGACAGCAGTGACTTGTGTGTTATGAAATGATCTGAGGAGCAGAGGAGGTAGGTTGTGTCCATCTGGCACAACCTAATGAACCAGGGGGAGGCTGCTTTGCCCCAGTTTTCAGAGAGAGGTGGTTGAAGGTGCCCAGTTCTGCTCCCATCCTCATACCCAGGCACTAAGGGTCGGGAGAAACACTGATGGGGGCTCAGCTCCTTGGAAAATTATCTTGCTTACTTATGTGATGGTGAGGAAGAAGCTTCTGTTTAGATGTCAGTGAATTAATGAATTAGAAGACAAAGAATCAAACTAAAGTTCTTTATTTTCTGAAAAGCAGACACAATCTTGGCTTTCATTTACTGCAGGAGCAACTGAGAGGTTTTCCTAGCAGAGATCAGAGCTCCAGCTAGTGAAACCCTGTAAGAAAGAGTCCGTGCCTCAGGCAGGAGGCAGACAGACGGTGCACGGGAAACCGCAGCAGTGACTGGTATTTCAGCACACGGACAGGAGCCACAGAGCGGAGCTGGGACCGCAGGACCCACCCTGGGAACCCCAGGCCATGGAACTGGCCTCCTTCATCCCACAGCAATGCTCCCAACATTGGCCAAGACACCTTTGTTCATGTGTTGTCACTGGCTGAAAAGCGCTTTATGAGGCAACAGAAACACAACGTGCTATTATTTTTTTTGGCTATAGCCATTCACATATTTTCTCTGCAAAATGGGTACCCTTGCTCTTTTTTCTGCTTAGCTGTTTGTGCTTGCCTACTATTCCCTGCTGTCCTGGTTTCAGCTAGGATAGAGTTAATTTTCTGCTTAGTAGCTGGTACAGTGTGTTTTGGATTTAGTGTGAGAATATTGTTGATAACATGCTGATGTTTTAGTTGTTGCTAAGTAGCGCTTGTCTTAAGTTAAAGATTTTTTTCACTTTCCCATGCTCTGCCAGCAAGCAGGTGTACAAGAAGCTGGGAGGGAGCACGGCCAGGCCAGCTGACCCCAACCAGCCCAAGGGATATTCCATACCATAGAACGGCATGGCCAGTATAGAAACTGGGGGAGTTGGGCAGGATGGGCCGATCACTGCTCGGGCATTGGTCAGCGGGTGGTGAGCAATTGTATTGTGCATCACTTGGTTTTTTGTGGTTTATTCTTTTGTTACATTCATTTTCGTTACTATTATTATTGTATTTTATTATTATTATTGTTAGTAGTACATTTTAGTTTAGTTATTAAACTGTTCTTATCTCAACCCACAGGTTTTACTTTTGTTCCGATTCTCCTCTGCATATGACTGGGAGGGGGAAGGAGCGAGTGAGCGGCTGTGTGGTGCTTTGTTCCTGGCTGGGGTTAAACCATGACACCTGCCCATCGAGCATCTAGCAAAATGAGATGCTGATCTTGTCTGGGGAGGTAACACAGTGCAAATTACCCTCATCTGGAAACTCTTTGGGTTTGAACCTGAGTGCTGTGCTTCTGCTGTAGCTCCGTGTCCAAACCGGTGGAGCTAATGACCTGAAACTGCGGGGAAGTTTGGACACAGGCTGCAACTCCATCTCCCGGTGACGCACTTCTCAGTGGATTAGGAGAAGCTTCCCTGGCAAACTGGGAAGGAGTCCAAGCTGGGGAGCTGGTGTGATCGGAACTGACAGGGCTGGAAATTTGATTTCTGACTCTTTGTGCGTGTATTTCTTGTGAAAGAAGAAGAGGGAGAGGGAGCCAGGAGTACTTTGAATCCTGCAATCATTAAAACCAATTCCACTTTTCCTGCCCCTGCCCACCTCCTGATATGTATGTGAAACAATCTTTACAGCTACACAGCCATCAGATGGTATCGACCCAGTGGTGGAAATTGCTATTGACTGCTGCTGGTGCTGCTCTCTGCACTTCCGTGGCTTTTAAAGCGACACTCTTCAGGTGATTTCACTTTGCACTTGATACAGCCTGGGAAGCTGTGCCTCAAATGGGATGGAAAGAGCACATGGGGGATTTGCGTGTGCATGTGTGTGCAACAAACACGCCACTCCTCTGTAGCCAGGGGAAGGGCATTCGAGCAAGTGGGAAGAGATGCTCACTGCAGAAACACTCGCCTAATGGGAAGATTCAGAAAATCCATATTTTTTTTTTTCTTTAGTCTGTCATGAAGGGATTCTTGTCTCCCACCACAGATTTTTCCTGCTGCAATTCCAACACCAAGCCAAGACCATTCTTCTACCCTTACAAAGGATCCATCTGGTCCTACATTGGCTGAGGACTAGACACATTGATTTCTTGTTCTAAGGGACACCTCTGATTCCACATTACAAATTCTCTCTCATCTGCTTTGGGTTCTAAAGAAGAAAGCAAAAAACAATAATATTTGCCTTTTAGTGCAAGTGTTTTGTGCAGCCTAAAGAACTCCTTTCATCATGAAGCATGAGAACAGGGCTCTGGCTCAGAACTGTAAAAATGCACATTTTGTTTCCTCTGAGGCAATTTACTTGATGGTATTTGGGTATTCCAGCACTTGAGGTTGAAGTTAAGTAGCAGTGAGGGGAGATGATAAAAAAAACTGTGTAAAAGCTAGGGTTAGAGTCTGATCCCAGCTCCACAGAGTAAATCTAATGCAGTGCCATTCCCTTATCACTGGTATTGCTTGGGCTTCTGGTGTAGAGAAAGACCTGGAACTGAACGGAGTCAGCCTAACCACGTCTACACGGTGGGGGTTGCTCTAGATTGCTCTCATTGAAATGACTCACTTTGATAACTTGGCATCAAAACGCGGGTACATCTTTACTGCTGTGAATCAAACTTTGATCCTGGCAAAGGTCTCTCCTGCTGTTGCTCAGGTCCATCCATTCACAGACGAACAGTGCACTGTGCAGTGAAGGTCCCTGTCCTGCCTGCGGTGAAGATCTGGCAGCGGCCGTCTTCTTCCAGAGCAAGCTGTGATGGTGGAGTCTCCCGGGAGCTGTTTTCTTCTGGGATGTTACTCCAGGGTTGATGGCAGCACTGTGGCCACCAGTCCACATGCAGTCCATCTGCCAAGCACTGGCTTGGAGAATGCTACATTATATAGGCTATGAAAATAGGCTGAACATGCTTTGGTAAATAACATTTCCCTGGTCAAGGAGTAAAGCAGTGTGCTACCTGCAATGGTCTGCCCTGTGCTGCAGACCTGGCTAAGCTTCCATCTCTCTTTTACCAGCAGAGTCGGAGGTGCTGTTATGAAAGGAATGGATATTGCTGTTTCTCACAGAGGTCTGCTTTTGCTCCTCCTCCAGACTCATGCCTTTGACTTCAACCACATGGCAGGGTCCAGGAGCAACAGCTGGCCAGACGTGTCCAAAGTGTGTGTGCAAGGAGTACCCTTTCTTGTTATATGAAACAGGGATGGCCTAAAGCTTCTGAACCAGCCCCTTAGCTCAAATGCAGATAACCACTGCTAATAGCTCTGAGCAGTCCCTGACAGCCTTGATTTCAGGTCACAAGACCGGCAAGCTGCTGAGGTTTCGAGAGACGTGCCTCTCGTTTCCTCACTCTCCAGCCCAAACCCTGGGAACTGCTCTCCCTGGTTTACACTGAGCCTTGGGGTTCACGTGGTGAGTCTGACCCTTCTCAGCTTGGCTCCGTCTCAGCTGAATGGGAGGAAGAAATGGAAATAGAAAAGTCTGGATGTTGAGAGCATGCCCTAGTGAGATGGTTTGCATTCCCAGCTCTCAGCATTGAGCAGGCTGGGAAGGGAGACGGAGCAGGGCTGGGAGATGGGGTTGACTAGGATTCAGTAGACCTGTTGGCTTCTGTGGGCAGACCTGAGGGCTTTGCAGCAGAGGCGGTATGAGGCCTGGCCTAGGGGTGGTTTAACATGCCAAACGCTGCCCTGCGTGCTTGGGGCAGTTCTCTGAGGAGAAGGTACAGGGCTCCTTTGGGTGAGCACGTGTCTCTTTGCTGCTCTTGCATCTGCTGCCCACCCCTGGGCTGCTCACAGGTCATGTATTTCGGTTGGGGACGTGGGGAATTGATGACTGTAAAACACCCATGTTCCCTTCCCTGCAAAACCAAAAGGCTGTGGCTTCCTTTGCCTCTCCTCCCTTTCCTCTCTGCTCATGGTGGTCTGCATCTCACAGGACACTGCTCCCATTTCTCTCCTCCCACCCCATCCCCATCCGGCTGCTGGGAGCCCAACACTGCCTGTTCCACGGGGACAGCGGGGACCTGGGATGACTGTTCTCCTCCCTGCTCCTCCCTGGGCTCAGCCAGTGTCTTGCTCTCTGTCCTAATTCTTGCATTGCTCCGGAGCTAGACTATCCAACTGGGGAAAGAACAATTAGCTGGAAGAAGGGTCTGAGCAGCCTGGAACACAGGAGGAATTTCAGTTCTTTTATTTGAGGCCAGGGCAATGTGAATCGAGCGGGTTCTTCCCAGCCTGGGCCTTGAAATCCAGGCTCCCATGCAACACTCACTTGGGGCCTCTAAAATTTGAAAGCCAGGTCTTTGCTGTGAGTAAATTAGTACTGTTTCAAATGAGGTTTATTAATTTACATCCTTTGAGGACCTTCCCCAGTATGAGACTGGGGGAAAAGCAGCATGTTAGAGTTGTCGATAGCTTTCTGAGTTTTATGCGTCCTTTTGTATTCCCCATTGCCACGACCATGGCAACCTCATCCTTTTTCCAGCCCTCTGGAAAACACCTTCTGGCCTTCTCCCAAAGATCACCATCCCCTGGACACCTTGACTTTTGCACTCATTAAACAGAGGCTGGGAAGGTTGAAGCTGCTGCTAAATAGACCAGTGTGGGAGGCTTGCTCCAGAGCAGTGTATAAGATCTCCACCTCCCTTGGCTCAACAGGATCTCCTTCCAAAGCCACAATCCCAGGAAACCTGACTTTCCATTCTCAGGACTGTGGCTTTCCCTCCCTGGCAGGTGCTGAGCTGATGGGGTTGGTGGGCCAGCCATTGAATGTCAGTGCTAGATGGCTTTAAGCTCACTGCAAGATGTGAACAGTTTTTGCTCTGCAGGCTTTGTTCTCATTCAGAGCTAGTGACAACCTGTCCTCTCTGGCTTCCCCTCCGGAGAACAGTGCCTAGGGAGGGCAACCTGCTCTCCCAGCCCAGCTTCCAGCTCCACATGTCCCACAGTAACCAGGTGCTGCTGGAGCGTAGATGTGCCCTTATCAAACAAGCAGCCTTTGATAGTTTCTCTTTCTTCCAGGCTTAACCTGCCTAAGCCTTTTTGGAGTGAGATACGATATACGACTTGACAGCAATTCTAGGTGAGATTTTTTCCTCCTGGGAAAGCGTGGTAAGAAATTAAGCTTTGCAGGTTTTCTGCCCAGTCGACCAGGGAAAGTAAAGTCCTTGGTGAACTTGGGTTGGGTCTGGGGGCAGGAGAGCTGCTGCTGTGATTTGTGGTTACTCTCTCTGCAGCACTGCCTCCTTACTCACAAGTGAGAGGCAAGTGGTTTTGACACCTCTTTATGATCTGGGAGCCAGAGGGAAGTGGTGGTGACTTGTGTTCTGGAAAGACAAGGTCATCGACAAGGGTGCAGCAAGCATCTTTGGTTTGTCGGACTGTACGGGAATCCAAGTATTTTCAATTCACAGGAATTAAAGTGAATGCCCTAGTTTTAGGTTCCCGGCTATTTGAAACTGGGCACTTCCCAAGGTGGTATGCAATACAGGGATGTTACTGGGAAAGCTGTTGATAAGTGCAATAGTGAAAATGGATGTCTGGATGTGAAGCCTATCTGTCCTACAACCTTCAGGGCCTGCCAGGGGACGTGTTTCCTGGGCTGTGAAGAACCAATATGGGACACAATCATATATCAGCGATTATATCGATCACTGTCTCAGACCCATTCAGTCAAGGACACCAATACCTTTTGGAGAGGAAGTGTCGCTCCTGCTCTGGGAGTCTGGGGAGGCTGTGGGATGCGTGGCAGTGACTGCGTGCGAGGGCAAGTGACTTTCTTTTAGGGAATGCTGGGCCCATGCTCGAACCAATTAGTAGAATGGAGCTGAGCAAAGTACAGGAGGGACCAGACCGATAATAACCAAAGTGCTCAAATATGGGAAGTTGGGGAGGAAGCCAAATGAAAATGAAATGAAAGGCTAAGGTCCAACTTCAGCAGTTGTGTAGGAAGGACGGAACAGCTGATAATAGGAAAGCCTGCAGGAACACTGGGTCAAAACCCCCGCGCAAGAGACTGAAGAAATCTGTGAATAAGCCAAAGGGGGGAGGGCATTTATCGAAAGGCGAGTCAGCAAATTGGAGCTGTCGTCTTGCTTATTGCCATAGAGACCTAAGTCTCTCACTGTGACCTCTTTGCTCGCTGCTTTGTGGTGATGGCCAGCTTGAGAGGTGCACGGGATGGTAGGGCTCTGTCTCAGAGGGCAGCAAGGGTCTTCTTGGCAGACCTTTGCATGAAGGGACATTTCCCACCAACTTTATTGTTGCGAGGGGCAGAGGGCATTTGCTCTATCCCTTGATTCAGGGCTGGTGAGAATTGTCTTTGGGAATAGCCTTAAACCCCTCTTTTATGAAGATGAAATCAGAAACCTGTACCTGAGCCTCTTCCTTCGCACTCTTTCTCAGCCTTGGAAATCTGTGGAAAGCTTAAAAGAGGAAAACCAGCTTCCGCCTGCAGATAAACTCCATAAAGACTACTTGAAGGTAGATGACATGGTGGAAAACATCCCAAAACTATGAGTCTGCATCTGAGACACAAAGAAAGTCATTCTACATACCTATAGTT
>NW_009619380.1:0-4277 GCF_000690535.1 Cariama cristata | reverse complement strand
CTGCAGGAATTTCTATCACAGATGCTATGATCAAGGTAGATACTACATGATCACCTTCGGGTGACAACCTCGGCTCTTGCTAGTGGTTCACGGAGGTAAGGCCCTTCTTCTTGTCTCTCCATTTCCCTACCTGTAAAAGAAGGCTAGGGCTATACCTTCTTGGTAAATCATCTGAAATTGGGCTTACTACAAAAGTGAGCCCATGCTGCTGGTGGTGAAGGAGGTCTCATTTGGAGGCCTGACTTGCGAGATCTCACGAAGAAGCTATGGAATAGAGTCGTGTTTGTCCCTCTAATGTGGCTTTCTCTTTTTAAAAGTGCTGTGCAGAATGTGAGACATACTAGATAAAAGTGAATTTAACAGCTGTTCTGTATCCTTTGAGGAACATCAGTATTGGCTGAAAGAGGGAAAAAGACCTTTTTTGTTGAGTCTGGAATGGACCTGCTTTTATTGGAGGACTCTATGACTGCTTTTGTTGATATTTCCTCTGATAGCTTTTACCTGACTTATTTTCAAAATCTTTGTTGGATTTTTTTTCAGTCTTCAAAAACAGCGCTTCCTTGCTGAAATTCAAGTTTGAGTTCTGGAAAAATGTCCAAAATGATTTTGCAGATGTCTTGCTCTGATGTAGAAGTCCCAGAAATAGGACATTCTGTAAGGGAAGTCACCTGTTTATTTCCAGGAGGGCAGATAATTTATTTTAAACAATGCCATTTTCTTTTCAATTATAGACGTTTTTGTGGGGAAAAAAATGCAGCAGTCTCTAAGAAAGAGCACGTGATCACAATTAAAGGATGTGTTGTGCTGTATCAGGAGGTAGCATTTAAACTGGGGAAAGACTGAATATTGACTATAACTCATTGTAATTATACCATCTATTTCGAACATGTAAATATGTTTGGTAGCACTTACATGTTTATGTCAGCTATTGGGAAAAGCCGTTTTCCTTTTTGGTAAACTTCTGATGGTAAGAATTTTGTTACTTGCATTTGAATAAGCAACAAACAAGTTTAGAAACAACAAATCTTTGCATGAACAGAAGTTGATCCCTGCTCCTGCGGTTGTAGTATTTTACCTACATTCAGGTCGTTTCTAATAACTTCATGTTTCTAATAATTTCATGAATAGGAAATAATGATAATCAATGCATTAATTAAAACATGCATTTCTTAATAGAATAGACCGTGACCACAGTAAAGTCGGTGTGATGCAGGGGATTGAACGTGAGTCTGGGAACGGAGTGAGTGGGAATCTCCCACTGTCTGGCCAGCTCTACCCACCTCCCACCTTAACTGGGATCAGCGGTATTTAGCTCATTTTGAAAGGGCTCGAGATTTACGGATTGAGATCACTCCAGAAGACCCAGGTACTTTGCTACAGTCTAACACACAGGCCCTGCAAAAACTTGAACATTGATTTAACCTGGCACCGTGAGTGAAGCCGTGTCTCTGCTAAAATTGATGAGAAAACTCCCTTTGCTTCTGGGGACTGGGATCCTTCGCCAGGGGAAATCATTCCGAGCCTATTTCCCTTCCCTTTGACATTTTCTGTCTTATCAAAAGCCAAAGGAGTAAAGAAGAAGGTTAATGACTAAATTGACAAATAAACAATCAGTTCAAAGCAGCAACACAACATTTCCGGGAAAATATGAGAACCTCCTCTGAAAACCGGTTAGGAATGTAAACTGCTGCACTTCAGCCCCAGAAAGACCATCCTTATGGAGCTCATGGTGTTACGGAGGCTGTGGCTGGCTAGGAAATAGGAAGGGCTTTGGTTTTTCCATGGAATACTTTAGAGGAAAATTGCAGAAGAGGAAGGAAAATTCATCTGGTCATGGTGAATGGAGAAGGACATTGCCACAGAGGTGTCTTAGGTGAAGCCCCTCTGACAGTGTCATGTACAATCTGCAGAGTGTCTGACTCCGGGATGTCAGGTTTTGGACAGCAAAGCAAAAGAGTCTGCGGCTCTCCTCACCATAAAGAAAATGTTTAAGGAGTCACAGGCCAGGAGACCGCTTTTCATCCCATTGCGGTGTGAGCGTTGAGCGATGATGATGGGGAGATGCTTCCCTCGTGCTCAGAGAAACAGAGTGTGTCTGGCCTTCGTTTTTAAGCGCTCCACTTTGCCACAGTAATGGTGCATTAACAACAGCTTGATTTTCATTTAATAAATAATAGGAATTATGCTGCGATGGAGCCAAGATTTTAAACAAGAGGCTCCTGTAAACATTTTCTTCAGGAATCTGCGATAAACCAAAGATAGCATTAGACGTACTTGGAGGGAGTGGGGACGCCAGGCTTGGAATCTGTCCATCTGCTTCACCATTGAAACAAAACCACTTTATAACAACCACAGAGGAGAGGAAGCGATGCAGCTTGGCACATACACTTACACTATGTGTGGTGGAAATGTTTATTCTTTATTTCAGAAAGATTTAGTGGGTGTGGAGATAATAGAGTATAGCACTCGCTTGTGTCTTGGGGAAGGAGGGGTGATGGTGTTTGGGTTTTAAGGGAGTCTGGTGTCGGCTCCCATGGGGAATATTTTCGGTAATACCTATTGCAATTCCATGCGCTTGGAAGGCAGGAGGAGACGGAGGAATGAAATGTGCTTTTCAGCAGAGGTGTTGTAAGGCCCCAGGATTAGTTATCTCTGACAGGAAGGATTTTACAGACTCTAGCAGACAGCAGAGGCAGAGTCCTGGCCATTTCTGCATTGGCCCGACGGCTCCTCCAAGGCCTTGTGCTGGGACGCCTGCCTCGGAGCCGCTCGGATCGCTCTGCCCCTCTCCCTCTGAGATGCCACGGGGCTGCCTGGGGCTCACGGACCCCACAGACAACTCGCCTCATCTTGTACCTTGTACTCTACCAGTGCTGGCTCCCCCATGGGTCTTCTGGCTCCCCCTCTTTCATGTCTACCTGATGTGCTGAGGCATCGTGTCGTGACTTGGGAAACAGCGGAAGGATGCGCAATGCAAGAGCCTGTGGGGTCAGCAGGCCACCACCTCCTGTGGTCCCCAGTGACCCTGTCTGTCCCCCTCGGCAGCCACCGCTCCCTTTTTGCGCTGTGCATGTTCAGCTCTGCCACGCTGCCTCTCCTTGGAGCCGCTCAAAATCAAAGCCGAAAGACCCTAGACCGGCCTCTGGGGATGGGAGAGGCCCTGCCAGAGTCGGAGACAGCGAACGTCTTCGCTTGGTGTGTGAGCAAGTGAAGGGATGACTAAGTGTCTGAAAGTTTGGAGAGGAGTCCCTTGGCTCTTTGTTTCTTGGATAAAGTTCTGCTTCCTGTGGAGCCATGGAGATAAAGGATAATTTTTCTCCCCCCTTTTTTTTTTTCCTTTTCAGAAAAGTAAAAAGTATATAGATACGTCTTGGGCGAGAAAGCAGAAACCTTTGAAAAATTTTGGCAAATCAAGCAACACAAAGAATGTGTTGAGTGAAACATTTCATAGCGACGAAAATCAAAACATCTCACTTCGCCTTCAACCACTTTAAAACATTTTAATGGTTCGAAAGGAAATTTCAAAATGAAAAGTCATGTTTTGCTTAAAACACGGGAAAGTGTTTCATTAAAAAGGAAGAGTGGAAGCAAAACAATTGCCTTATTTTTTTTTTCTTTCCAGTCAGCCCGATGGCTCTTTCCCCAACCTGTGCTGAGGTCAGGAACCGGGGCTGGGCCTGTCTTCCCTTGCGTTACAAGGGGCCTGGAGCTGGCAACCCTCCGATCTGAGAAAGGGACAACCTGATGAAGTCATCTCCCACGCAAGAAATTCTTCTATCACCATAACTATGCTTTATTTATTCTTTTTAAAATACAAAATGTGTAGGCAAGCCGGTTCCAGGGCCATCCTTGCTCACCAGCTGATTCCTACAGAGGTCATTGTGGCCACAGAACAGCCTCAGACCCCAGGGAATGCAGGAAGGGGCTGGGGAAGTCCTTGCCCTCCAGAGTCCCGTGACACACAGATTGGAATGGCGGTCTTGGTGGCCTCGGGACCTCTGCTAGCTTCCCCTGCCCTGTTGGGGCAGGCGTGGGATACCATACGGCTGGCCTACATGATGTGCTCGGGGAGGCCCTGACTGTGGGACCGTGTGGGTCAGGGAAGAGGAAGGAGAGAAGCACCACCGTGAGAAGACGCTGGTGGCTGAGGTGAGAGGGAAGGATCTCCCTGGGGGCTACAGCGGAGGGGGGACCCTGCTCCCACCCGGGATATGGAGCTGATGTGGGGACAGCGTGGGCAGTCAGGGCCAGCTGGCTGGCGAGGGGCAGCAGGGAGG
>NW_009619379.1:0-29698 GCF_000690535.1 Cariama cristata | reverse complement strand
TAGAGGACTCCCAGCAAGGACGCGGCTCCTGCTCGGGAAAGCTGCCTGGAAGGAAGGGGTGCCAGGAGCAGCTCCTGCTGCCTGCCCCGCCGGGACGTGCCAGCCGGACAGCCCGTGGCGGCTGTTAGCGGAAAGGGTGGCAACTTTCGGTGCGGGCAGAGCAAAGAGGAGGCTGCAATTAAGAGCTGAGGAAAGACGTTTCCTCTATGGTTTTGGTTTTTATGTGTTTTGTGGGGTTTTTTTGTTTGGTTGGGTTTTTTTTTCTCTCTCCTTTTGGCATTCGCAAGAGGTCTTGTTGCAAGCTTCCTGTGCAAAAGCCTGCCTCCACCACAATCACAGCAAAACTGTTGATTTGATTTTTTTCCCCCTCCGATATTGAATCAGCAAGTTAGAAATGTGATTACAGCATACATCGCATTTAAGCACATAAATCTCATTAAGCACTGAAGTAACCATACTCATGCAAGTCTCTTGAATCATGCAGCTCAAATTTACAAAACAATTGAGGACGTTAAATCATACCTCAGTACCAGAGCAATCTTGCATGCTGCCGAAGTCTCTCAGATGTCATGCTATGCTAAAGGGCTCTTACTGATAAAATGGTGTCTCTGGGCCTGCGAGCTCTGGTTCAAAGCAGGGCACACGAAAGGGAGATGAAGGGTTTTATAAGTGACAGTAACGAAACCCTGCAGCTGCTGCGTGTTGAGGGTGCGCGTTAACGGTTGAATGTCACTGCCGTAACGTCGAGGCTTAAATTTCAGCTCACTTGGTGTAATTTTATGTCTTTGCTTTACAACTGATGCTTCCTTGAGAGTGGTCAGAAGACGGTGTTTTCCTGTGAGAAACAAGAGAGGAAGGGATGCCGATTCAAAAAATAGCAACCTTGCCAAGACAGTTTTAGACCTGTTAAATGCATTCTGCTATCACTTTACCACTGAGCTTCAAAGAAAAATAACTATAGAGCAAGCAGGAAGCCTCCTGGGGAACTTGATTGACAAGGGCATTTTGGTAACCATTCCAGTTCAGGAATGTTACCATTCTACAAGGGATCTCCCACCTGGGTCTAACCAGCAGCTATAACAAGAGCTCCCAGCACCCTGCCAGACCTCATTCTGTGTGCAGAAGACGTAACTGTTTGGTTAGTGTACCATGACCTCATGTACCAGCCTGAAATCCCTGGTGTATCACCAGTGGGTATGTATTTGAGAAGGCTGCCTTCAGCAGTGGCACAAAGCTCCACTTTCTCAGAAATGCAGCAGCAGTGTTTAGATAGATCCTGGCTTTGACGTAAGGGAACGGTGGCTGGACCTTGATTGCAAACAGAGCCCCTGTGACTCTTTAGATAGGATAGCTCAGCTGCTCACTGCAGTCTGGGAAGTGCCTGTTAGCATGAAGCTGAGCAACTTCACGCTAAAATGTTTTATCTCCCAACTGAGCTAGAATTCGTGTGCTGCTTTTCTCTGCTCTCTCAGAGATGTGCAGGTAGCACCAGCAGTTACAAGGGCATTTGAGGACTCGTTGCACTTGTTTCTGTTTCTCTCCACAGTGCTTTTAAAGACTGTTTCCTCCAGTAGGAAAATTAGAATAAGTTTAGTATTCCCTTCCTCTCCTCCATGTTGCTTCACTCCCGGACCTTCTTTCCAAGAACTATTCCCTCAGCCAAGCAGAAGGGAATTTTACAGCTCTTTCCAGTACTCAGTCTAGAGATAAGACTTTTTTTTCTGCCCAGCCTCCTGGTATAAAGTGGCATTTCTTTGGTGATTAGGGACTACTGGAGATATTTCTCAAATATAAAGCTTGATTTATGACTTCAGTTAGCCCTGGTGACAGACTTAGTTTGACTGCTGGGCTATGCAAGCTTCCATATCACCACCATGGCTGTATTAAGGCTGCTGGGGACTGCTCCATGGCTCATGGGGCTGCAGTCCCGTCATGGGACATGTCTCTGGACACCCAAAGGCTGCAGTGCAGGGATGCATAAAGAAATATGCAGCCTCTAACCTTTCCCCTCCATGAGTCAGTGTTAGCTAGTGTTGCTTAAAAGAATTATTTGGAGATCTGTGTGTAAACAGAAACAGGCAGTGCAAAACTCATCTATGATGAATACTTACTGCCTTATAAATCTGGCATTTTAGAGACAGAAAACACAGCAGGAACCTCCTGGAGTTGGGCAAGGAGGAGAAGGAGACATCTCTCCTTCTCCTTTGCTTTTTCCTTTCTATAGCATTTGAAGGAAAGTGAGTTTTATTGTCTGCTAGCCTTTGGACCCAATAATTTCCAGATAGTTGACTTAATTCTGTTCTAGTGTCCACTTCCTTCTCTTTCTGTAACAAACTTCTTGAAAATGCAGATGATTTGTGTGCACCAGTGGCACTCACAGAAATTAAAACTGCCATTGCCTACCTACTTTCTCTCATCACCTCCCCTTGCCACAGGCACCCACGACTCAGTTACTATCACCCTTGGGATAGTTGTTAAGCCAGGTTACAATCACAGACTTTCACTCAGCCTTCATATATGGAAATAACCCAGCATAGGAGAGCAAAAGCAGCATGAAGATCTGTTTTTTGTAGTGGGACACCTCTTACTTGGTTTGCAGCACAACAGGCCTTTGTCAAACTACTCTACAGAGGAAGTCAGCTGAAATCACCATGCTTCCCCAGCACTCTTAGGGGCTGATGAGAACTATTTGCACAGGTTCTCCCACATACTAGACTCCCAAGGACAAGATACTTACATTGCATGAGGCCTTTCCACTCCGCATCTGCCATTAGATGGCAGCAACTGAACGTGGAATGAGAGCACACAGCTCTGCAAGTCTTATTTATCCCGTGGCTTGTGCAGGGATTTCAAGCTTTTCACTTCTAGGTCAATGGTTCAAATCTGGCCCAGGTTAGGAGGGGCCAGAGATCTTTATAATCCGACAGCTGCTCAGCGTCCTGTGCGACAGCAGTTTGCTGTTTCCGTTTCTGATCTCGTGGACGAGTGCCCATCTCATCACTGGCACTAATTGGCACTCCCGCTTGATACACCAACAAAGAGGCGGAAGATACTCCAAAAAGACTGAATTCTCCTCCCTGCATTCCAGATGATTCGACAAAGGGGAGCACGCATCTCTGTGCACAAGCCTGCCCTTGGTAATGAAGCCAGAAGAATGTGTTGGCCCTGTTCCTTCTGTAAGCAAGTAACTGCCCAAAATGATCTCATTCCGGACAGAAGGGTGACAGTTGGGGTCTTTCAGCAGATAAAATTAATTTGTTATTAATTGGGATATGATACTCAGATAGATTAGTGATGGCGCAATGAAATCCTGTCAAACATGTAACACCTATGTTATTTACACCCTCTGTAACTGCAGGGACAAACTCCATCCAGAACTGCCTTACGAGGTGACCTAATTTGGAAAAGAAAACAGATACAGAATTTTCTCACATTAGAAGATACCTCACTGTGACTCCTTCCCTTACAAATTTAAAACCTTATGAGGGACTGGAGCAACTGATACTCTCCAGAGAAACCCATGAGATAAGAAATGAGCCTAGCAAGCATGTGATTGTGATATAGTTCAAGCCTGTGTGTGTATCACTCAGCTCATTCTGTTAAGATTTGAGGAGCATGTCACTACGTAAATCCCTTTGGGCAGCTGGGCACTCCTCCAATGCACAGATTTCCCTTGCTGCTAATGAATCAGCCTCTTTTGCTAACTTACCTCCAAAGCTCATTTACTTGGAAACCAAGGGAGTTTAGGGAACAGGGTTCTCTCCGTGCATAACAATGACCTATTTTAGATACTTCTCCTCACGCGGTCATGGAGAAGGGGCAGCAAGAGAGAGTGCTTCTATCCAAGAGGCATTTCCTGGAATCGGTCCTAAACGATGCTGGGCCATTTCCATTTTGAGACCTGACATTTCATGGTGCCAATGCTGCTACACAACAGAAAATGCCAGTGTGAGCCAGGGATGGGATCCAGTTGCCTCATTCCAAGGATGTGCACCCAGGCCCTCTGCATTAGTGGTTATTATTCTCACAAACAGCCCCCTTCCCACAGAAACTGATGACACAGAATGGGAACACCTCACAACACTCCCAGAGCAGGATGTCAAATGAGACCAAGAGCATGTTTTACAGCTCTGGGCATGTTTATATTGCTGGGCTTTCTCAGGTATCATGAGCAATATAGTAAGGGAAACACAGACATGCATCAGGGAATCTATCCTTCCTCACCAAGCCCTGTGCTGCTAGACTGCTACCCATGCTGAATTAGTGGCCTAGCTCTGTATGACTGCAGGAAAGACACACCCAGTACCTGAACAGGGAATGCTTGAAAACAGGAAACGTTTTGTGTGCAAACTTGTCTCCGAGATGTGGGCTACTGCCCGAGCCCAGGAAGAAGCCAAACACTTTGTGGTTTTCCCACGGTTAGTGTCCTGAGCCAAAATGAGAAGAACAAACATGTTATAATGCATTCATTTTGTATTATATTTAACCCAAACCCCACACCTCACCAGCGTGAGTATGAGGCTCAGATCCCAGACTGGAACCCTGTGGTTTCAGCCCATCTGTGGTCGATACTTTGCAAAGCCAGAAAGGACCATTGTCCTGTCTGACTCAAAGGTCATAGCACATCTTTAGATTAACTCTGGGTTGAACTGCAGCATTTCTGTTAGAAAAATACCTGACCTACAAAAAACCAGAAAGTAATGGAGGAAAATCAGCCACAAGAGTTAAGAACTCATCCAGTATGCACTTTTTTATGAGGCTGAATTTGACCAGTTTCAGTTTCCAGCCCCAGAACGCAGTTACATCTTTATGACTATATAAACTCATTTCCAAAGTGCCCTTTCCTTTCTAATGGTTCTCCAATAGTTGCTCACTTTTAGGCAAGCAGATCAGCTTCCACTCACTCACGTGGCTCTCCTCAAAACTCACACCAATTAACTAACATCTTTCCAAATACTGTGCTGCTGAATCAGGTCCAATATCGGGCAGGAGCGCTGAATCCAGTGAGAACTGAACCTATCTGCACCTGTAGAAGACTTTGTTAATCCAGGGACCATTTTAGCCCTTCTAGACCTCTAAAGACTGGCACGTTGGCCCGTGGGTTTTCATAACTAAAATGCTGTGTGGCTGCATGTACAACAGGAGACCGTCAGTGTATTTAGTGTCACCGTCAGCCAATCGATAGATTACCACCTGTAACCTGCCAACCTAACTGGATACTAGGTTAATTTGAAGGGACCTGTTTTTCTTAAATAAAAGTTCACTGCTGCTAATTACCCAGTTATTTTCATTCATGAGTCACCTCTAAGCTCTTCTGTTATTTTGACTAGGAACACTATCAGCTCTCAAATGGTGACACATAGCACAGCATTTTTCATATTCTCCTGGAACATCCCTGTTCTTTGCTTCCCCTGCAGGGTCTGTTTCTCAACATTATGGACAGTTAAGACTGCTGAGTAAGAGGGAGGGGGCGGGGTGGAGGGGGAAAGTTTTCCTAGCTACCGAGAAGTAGCTACTCAGTCTGCTTCATGTCCCAAATTTACTAATGGCAACACCAAATATACTCTGTTCAACTAATGTAAATTTTAGTATGAAAGAGGGAGACATCTTCCTGACCCCTGAAAATTCAGTAAGATATCGCGAAGAATGATTATTCTTAGTCATCTCAGCATGCTTAATTTAGCATAACTGCACCTTTGCTAAGAAACAAGATGGTTGCATTTATGCTAAGCACTGAAATTAGTTCCCTGTAGCGCACTTCAGAACATAAGGTAAAAATTGGCAGTACTCAGTCTTTTTCTGGTTCCCAGTTCATAGTGACCACTTCAAGATAACTTGCAGAACCATTCAAGTATATGTTTCACTTGAAATGTCTTGATACAGGACATAGCCACATGACTGGTAACTTTCATCTCTGTTTTTTTAGGTGCTTTAAGCATGATGGAGATGGCAGTAGGAAATCTTTTCTGCTGGGGTGGAGCAGCTCCAAAAGTAGATAACAGGACCATCATTTATGCCATTCAGTTCTTCTTGGGAATGACATCTTAAAGTAAGACAGTGATCCTTTTACTGCATGTTTTTTGCAGCTGTTAAAATAAACCATCTTTCAAAATCACTCAGTTTTGCAGAATGTTGGGTACCATTGAATATATTTGGAGCCATATCATTGCCCCCAAGGAAGAGGAACAAAGCTCTCATCCAGTATCCTTTCCCCACAGATAAATTCCTCTTACTTAAGAGGAATTAAATCTAGACAGTTATTCCCTAGGGCACAGTTGTGCTGAAGTGATTTTATTAAGTGACTTACAAATGATCATTTTGAAACATCTTTCTGGTTTGTTAGGATATTTCCTCAGGCAAGTGTTTAATTCTTGCCTTTTGCTGATCTGTATTATGAATCTTTGCATTTGATTTCTTAGGTGTTTGCTGCTGCAAATAGCAGCAAACATTCCTGTCTGAACTCTTTCCAGAAGAGCTGAATCTTTCTGGGGAAAGGATCTGGGAAGTCCAAGCAATATTGTTTAGCTAAACAAGATATACAGTCAAAGTGATGTGGGCAAGTCTAAATAGCAGAGGAAATTAGTCAAGGGAAGAAGAAACCCCTTCATTCCTAAGTTACCAATTATCGTTGTATCCAGAGCAGTAATGGCTAGGAGTCATTAGAAGCTAAGGATTGCATGGTGACATCTGGAATGAGTGTTGGTCTCAGTCCAGCTTCTGCTTGACAGGTCTCCCAGAGATCACCATGCAAAATGGTCTCAATCTTGGGCCAAGCCTACAAGTCTTAGCAGAAAACATGGGGCTTAAAGAGGACTATGAAGACTGAGCATGGACACATTCATTCCCAAAAAGAGGCTTTCAAAAAGGATAGTTATAGCCATAGACTCTCAGGTGCACCTTTTCAAAGTCATTGTCTAACAAGGCAGGTGCAGTTTGTGTACCCTACCTCAAGACTTGTCAAATGCATATGCAAACTGCACATAGTTACTATGCAAATGCATTTTAATCCCCAAAGATCCCAATGCAAAACTCCCGTAAGACAGCATTTAGACCTTTTGGAAACCATGGAAGGCACCAAGCTCAACCCAACTCCCTGGATTTTGAGATTGACTTAATAGCATGCTTTGTACTTCTGCGACAGAGACGATCAGAGAAAAAACTCAAGCAGAAGCCTTGTTGGCGAGGAATGTATCTATAACCTCCCTAACCAGAGGAGGTCTCCTGCTGTGGCTAACGTGAGAGTCAGTTTTCCCCAGTACGCCCCTCTGCAGGGAGGCATGCTGTCCTTGCTAGTGTCCTGCAAGAATGCTGTAACAAGGGAAATGGAGCAAGGAGGATTTTCCCATTTGCCTATGCCCATATTACTGGTGCTACAAGCCACTGTCCAGTTTCCACCCTTATGCACATGGCCTTTCTCCTCTCCACTCCATGTCTGAACAAGACCAGGGCACACACCAGTACATCTCTGACAACACTCTCAAATATTATGCTCTTTACTCACAGCCAACCCTTGGTCACCTGAGGGACCAACATATTACCATTGCTGTAGAAGAAGAGATGTACAGAATTGTCGTAATTACCTTTTAAGAGCAGAATCTACTTGTAGGTTGTATAGCAGGGAAGATGTGTTAGTAGCATGAGAATAATAGAGATGTATTTTCTCCCTCAGTAATGCCTTCTATCTAAGGATCCTCGAGCAATTTAGAGGCTTTCTCAAGTAGATTATTTGTTAAGTAGTATACTGAAAAGAAGATAAGTGTTACATAAATGTCCTGATTCTGCTGTTATTAGGCCCAAAAAGACAGTTTATGGATCCAGACTCTGTCTCCTCCAAACTGCAGGACAGTGCAAATATCGAGTTTTTATTTCTCTTCATCGATTACCATGCACTCACATGCTCCTTCCCTGGGTTGCGCAGCCAGCTGTAGGCCAGCACACTTGCAAGCTCTTGCTCAAAATATCATTTATTTGTGCAAGCAAAAATCTGGAAAACTCTCCTCATTGAAAGCCACCAGCAACAACTTTTTCAGCACTTTCAGTTCTATTTCAGTCAAGACTTTTCTCCTTTTTCTCCCTCACACCAAGCAAAGCACCAAGTTACCTCTAGTTTCCTTTCCCCATCAATGTATTCTCCTCCACAGGCAGGAGAACGGGACAAACACTGAAGTCCTGGGCAGAGCTCATCCTTAGCCTCTGCAGCCCTGCTTAGAGCATCTCACCTACAAGAAGAGAGAAACTAGGGGAAAAACTTGTGTCCCTGCTCTGCAGCTGAGCTGCACCTTGTCAGCCTTTTCATGTGTTAAGTAGGTTTGCAGCTGTCTGTTACATCTCTGCAACAGAGGCTGATCAGGTTCATTTGGGGCCACGCCAGGCTCTCCTGAGGAGGAAAAAAAAAAAAGTATTTATTTATAACTGGCTTCTGAGATGGAAAACTGGTTTCTATATTTAATAGAAAGTGCTCCCAGCAGATTAACCCCAGCAGTATTGGGCTTGGGGACTTGTTGGGTTCTTTTTTGAGTATGAACTACTACACTTACCATATTACCTGGTCTAATCCTGCACAGATCTATGGTCCAAGAGCACAATTATTTACTGTTTAGAGAGGGGCTAATTTATTCTCAACCCCTCAGAAGATCCAGACTTAGAATTGTACAGTCTAGAGGAAAGTAGGAACTTCCAAGGTTTTTTGCTGAGTCTTACTTTAATTTTGAAAAAGAAAACTAGTGTTTGAATACAGTCTTGATGCTGTGTGTTGCAGCCATAGGTACCACATGAACCCCTGTCCTATGATACCATAGGCAAGACCACTTTGGCCTTTTGAGGCCAAATTCAAGGGCATGTTCCCATCTAAACAGCAAGGTTAGAAACACCGCATCCTATTTTTTGGGGGGATGCACACTTCAAAGTAGGTTTGTCTAAGTATTTTCCATGGCTGGAAAGTCACTAGGTACATCCAGCCAGGCAACATGGTAACTGCAATGCCCACGTGCAGACAACAGCTGGATGCAGGCTGGCACTTCGCTCACAGCTGCTTCTGGAGCTGCCCTGCCAACGCAATGCAGCGTCTCTGGAATCAGTCTTCTGCCACTACAGCACAAAGGCACAAGACACTGTGAGAGGAGGGCTGACAAACACGGATGCAGACTGAAGGAATAAAGCTCATCATGCAGATGATGTCCCAGCTCCAGCCTAGGTAAATTACATTTTTCAAATTTGCATCACCATTACTTCTTCACAGGTATGCAGTGCCTGGTCTGTCTACCCTGTTGTGAACTTCTGTGCCAGGCTGTGAAAAAGTGCTGCTGTAACATTCAGTCCCAGATAGAGGTACATTCCAGGAGTGAGGGGACACTATTTCTGTGTATTTCCTTCTACCCAGACCAGCTGAGCTTGTTTTGAACCTGACTTCCTATTTGTGAAAGACTTTGGGGATACTTGGCTAAAAAATAAACACAGATCTCCCTTTACAACTTAGGTTGCATTCTTCTTGTTGTACATTTAAGGAAACTGAGATACAAGGAGTTCTAATTTACGCAAAGCTACAGACATATCAGCAGAAGATTCCAAGCAGAAAAAACATTTTCCTTGTTTAAACTCTGTAACCCCCTAGATTGTATCACCTTTCATTATTCCCTGATCTCTTCTTGTCCAGTCCCTTCTCCCTAATAATGAGGAACATCTTTTAGGCTCAGACTCTAACTTGGAGCATTCATATATGCCATCATGCAAGGAGATTTCATCCTGATGTGGCAAGCCCAGATACTCTGTCAAAGTAGCTTAGAAATCTGATTACATGCAAGTGTATATATATATGTAACATTGGAACACCAAATATCGTTATAGGAAATCTTGCTTTTTCATTTGCAGCCTGGACAAGGAGAAAAGCCTGTATGTTCTTGCTTGCATGCCACCACTCTTTTTGTGCATGGAAACGCTCAGTTCCTGAATGTAAGAAGTGCATGTGTCAGTTTTGCAAGTATGGGTTCAAGAGCCTGCCCGTGGGTATACAACCCATGTGCTGTCTCTAAGTCTCATACCAACATGCCAAGAACAGCCATCGCATGCCTTGGCTTTTCAGGAATCTGCACCCTCAGTATTACCCAAACCTCTCTGTGTCTCTGGCCATAAGCAGAACTATTGCTTCCCTCTATCAGCAGTGAGTGGTTTATATTAGATTCAAAGTCCTGATTCAGAAACAATGAGAAGTCATAGCACATCATATATGCTAAATAGCTATTTAAACTGTTTACCAGAAGCTTTGAAATGACCCTGAAGGATACTGGCACTGCTGCACACTTCAGAGGCAGCATGGTCTAGCTGTTGAAAAAGAAAGCTTGGAGGAGGCAAGGCAAAGCTTACCTTGCTGCTAGTTTGAGCAGCATTTTAGTCTCCTGTGTCTCAGTCTTTTCATTTATCCTACCAGGATAATTAGTTAGCAACTGAGCATAGTCTGTGGTAAAGCTTTCTTAAACACTTGGGTGAAAAAAGCTGCAGACACATGAGAGATTGCATTTATGGATTTTTATTCCATTAGTAGCTAGCATTTACCACAAACGGGACCCAAAACAGCTTTGATATCTTAAAGTGATATCTATTTATGTATCTGTGTGCTAAGCAAAACAACCAGAGTCCTTGAAATGATGGACAAACAGGGTTCTCTGTTTGGAGATCCCAGCTAATAACGAGAACGAATCTGCTGAGCACCGTGTATTTAATACTCCCCTGTGCCACAAGAGAGAGACGCTCTGGTGAATGGACCCTGTCCTGCACTGCCTGGAAACTGAGCTGGCAGCAAAGTGGTTCGGAGTAATGAGAACCATAATAGGTATGTGAGCCCTGAGCTTTCCATATTTGTGATGGTCTGTTTGGAGCCAGCAGCAGCAAAGTTAGTAGTACATTACATCTTGTGATTTGCTCTGTAACAATAAGCCTGAACGGATGGTGACATTAAGACCGGGGGAAATGTTTTGCAGCGTGCAGTCTGGAATGAAGGTAATAATTTAATGAGCTTTTGAAGAATTTGCACCCTCCCAGAAAACTCTGGCCATGAATGAGCATTAAAACAACTTCCTTCCCATCTATAACACCAGGGGACTATCACTCTAACTGAACAAATACCAAGTCACAAGGCTAAAAAAGTACCAGAAAGTGTCTTGTACAGATACAAAAAAAGATCTTGCTGAAGTTCTCCTTACTTTTCAAATCAGTATATAATAAAATATATTTAATTAACTTGAGCTGGGAGAGCCCTTCAAAAGTCCTTTGCATTTTTTTCAAGCAAACTAGCTTAAAAAAAAAAGGTAAATGCTTCTACCTTACTTCCACAAATGAAGCACCTCCTAAAACATCTCTTTAATACTGCAGACAACCACTATCTTGTCACTGCCAAAATCCAACTGTCTGCAGATGTACCGTAAGCCTCCCTTCTCCTCTACTGTCCACTTGAACATCCTTTGGGAATTTTTAGTTTATTTTGTTGTCCATTAATAAACTAGTTTAATTATCTATGTTGAAATGGTAACAAGCATCCAGAAAGACATGGGAAATTTGACTTCAGCTTAGGAAGAGCTTTCAAACTACAGAGATGATGAAGCATTAGGCCAGCATGGTTCTAATAGTGGAGATCTTTAAAGGCATAAACATCTACACGCAGGCAGCTACAGCAAAGGATGGATGAGATGGCATTCAGAGTTTCCTTCCCACTCCACAATTTGCTAACGAGCTATGATAAATATTGACAAGTTACTTCTTGAAAGTAACAAACTGTCAACTCTTGGAGATATATCCTTGAGTATTTTATAAATTACAGTTATCTGCATTTCTCGTTCTCAAATACTCAATCGAGTTGCTCTGGTTTACTGAGCTACTGCACATCACCAAGCTACATAAATCTTTGCCTTTCACAGATAAGAGGGAAAATGTGAGCTGTGAGCACTGTTAACCTAGAGTAACTTGACTAATGTCTAAAGTCCCTGACTGCATATGTCAAAATTGAAACAGGCTGGCTCAAACAATTAAACATTAGGAAGGTAAGAGTCAGGAGGCAATTCATCCAATCCATCTTAAACACATCTCTTCACATGGGCCCCAGTTAAAGTGCTTGTCTTTCTCTGCTGACTATGGAAGGAATCTGCCTTAAACACTGAATTTTAAAGGGCAGTAATCAGACAATATGAATCTTAGAAAAAATCTTCAGCACTAAAAAATGTCTAGCATCACTGCCTACCTCTCTGCTTGTACATGCATGTGGTGGTTTTGGTTAAACCACAACGAGGAAGGCTTTTACCGCAGACTACAGTGACCACAACAGCCAAGTGGCTCCTGGGTTCGGCAGAGCTCATGCTTGTGGACCAAGTTGGGTTTCTTTAACAATAATTTTGGCATAACTACTTATCTCAGCACTGCAGTGATAGAGAGAGGTTTGCATTTCACAGGAACACTGGGAGAGCTGCTCAAGGGAAATCTGCTCAGCATTTGCCCACGTTAAAACCTTAATCCTGAAAGTTCACATGGTAAGTGCCTCGGCTCACTGTGTCTATTGCACGTGTCAATGGGTTCTGTGCAAGGAGACACTGAAATCTGCGTGTTGAACATTCATTTCCCCATGTTCACAATGTTAAATCCAAAGATCCTTTTAGAGCAAGGAAAAAGTAAAGCATGCCACGAATTATAGTGATACAGCTTGGTACAGTTTGCCAGAGTAAAATACAGATCAGTTACTCTTCCTTGTCCTTGTCCCCTAGCTGTTTTGCTTGCCAGTATCTGCCCAACATCCTGCCCTGTCCCAGGCAGGAGAAAGTTCTCTGTCTACCTCTGCCTACTGGCAGCCCATCCTCTCCAGAACAAGTACAGATACTTAACACATTCATTTTTCAGTGTATTACTTCTCCTTTATCTATGCCCACAGAAAGTAATTCTCAAGCTCAAAATTCATCAGAAGTTAAAAACATTGGAAATGGTGTACAAAGTTGGAAAGAGGTGGATTAATGTGGTTCAGTGCTGCAGAGAGCAAGCTGGATGTCGGAACCCAGAGCTGCGGCGGCAGCGAGCATTGCCACACCGCAATGGGATATGGTCCTCAGCAACTAGCACACAAAGTGACTCTGGGCAGCAGCTGCTCTGCAGCTGGTGCAGGGTTGGCTCTCAGCTCTCTACATTCCCAAGCACACAGCCGCTGAGAATGTGTTTTGGCAGTGCATGCGGCTGACGGACACACTAAGTTTGGCCACCACAGTGCGGGTGCAAAAGGAACAGGGCTCATTGAAACAAGTATCGCTTTTTTCTTTCCACCTCCAACCTCTATGTATCAACATGAAGAAGAAAAGCATCACCTTAATACAAGACTCTTCTTCAGACAGAGAAACCTGACTTGTCCCTAGGCAGGGCAATGGTGCCGGATAAGGCTGACTACAGCCAGCAAGAGAAGAGACTGGTTCTGGCTGAGGTCCTCAAAGTAACGCAGCCCCATAAAAGACTCCCACCCTCACCTGATCTCATGCATTTCGCAAAAGAGCGAAAGTCTGCTGTCTGAGGGACATTTCTGGCTACAGGGATAAATGTCCTTCAGAGAATAAAATTCATTACAAGTTTTCAGAAATGATGGGCTAACATGCTAAACTACTTGTAGTGAGAACATCCAATAAAGGGGACGTGTGCACCAGAAGGGTAGAAGATGGGGCAGAAGATCATCAAAGTTTTCCCCATTCCCTGAGAACAAGACACTAAAGACAACATTTTTAATTAGCTGCTTCTAATTAGGTCCTTAGGAAAGGAACTGAGGGACACTTTTTCCTCCTGCCCAGGTTTAAGTAAGGAGGTAAGATCAAGTTGTAAATCCAATCCCATCTTGAACCTCACAAGTCTGTACTCCTGGCTCCAACTCCAGCCACTGGCAAAAGCCCCACTGATTCCAGCGAGACCAGAGACTGACCCCAAGATGGTCACACCTGGGGTTTTATTCATTCCATGATAAAGATTTGCTAAACTTGGAACCTGAACGTGGATTGGGTTCCAAACAACACCCATGTTTGGGGTAGCTGGAGCTGGAGTTTCAGTGCTGGCCCTTCTCCATGGAACTGAAAGCCAGAATTATGATGACGATAATAAATATTCAGCACTTCATCTTCAAAGGGTTGCGTGGATGGTTCAGTCAGCGGCCAGCTAATGAACGGCACAATGTGAGCCATGCCATCAATTACTCAAGCATTATCTTTGCAAGCTACATATGAAGATAGTCAATGGGGTTGATAGGTGTATTTATATTTAATTTGCCCTAAAGACTCCATTATTGCTAGATCCCCAAACCACAGCAGTAGTGGTAATAAAAACTTTTTTAAAAGGGGTGTTGTTATGACCTAGAGGCAAGCTGGAGGGGAGGAGTGAATGGATATTCCTAAAGAGATCACTTCTTACTTTGCATGTGGCTTTCTGAGCAATTCTCACATCCCTTTTTTCCCCTCCTGCTAAGGGATTTAGCTGCAAACATCCTCATCAGCTGCACCACCTTCTTGGCTGTTTGAGATATTTGCTTAGTGACCAGAAAGTGGCACAGAGAGGTAATTGAACATGAACCCTTTAAGGGTCAGGCACACTCCCAGCAAAGGAGCTATCAGAAAAGTCATGCTTCTGAGTGGCCTGTGAGAGGAATGAACACTTTGCAAAGCAACCAGGCTGTGAACAGAGGCACTGTGGGAGCTTATGCTCTGGTTCTTTTAAGTCTGGAGCCTCTTGTTGAGAGGACCAAACTAGGTGCATAAAGAAAAACAGACGGAGCATCTCTGAGTACAAGACATCTACAGAAGATGCCTGCTTTCTTTCTTGGCTCAGGCATGGGAAGTTTGCTGGACACACACCACTACTCTTATTGAGGAGCTGGTCTTGCTATGCACTGGAGAGCTCTGTTTTTTACAGTTATCAGTGACTTGAGGACATTCACTATTTTGCAGGAACAGATCCCTTGGCAGGGTCATGCTCTGAAGCATTTCACGTCCAGTCCTCCTTTTGCTTTTAAACATGTCACACAACTGTTCAAAAAAGGATGAAGCTTACTCCAGGGCAAAACACCCTCAGGCCTTTTTCTGCTCAGTGCAGAGAGCTGTGCTTTGCATTTACTCTTCAATGTACCCCTGTGGATCACTTACTAGACTGTGGGCTGTACTGAAGCGATCTCAAAGTGCCCCTTGCACTGTCTGCTGTTCAAGACCAACAGGAGGCTATTCTACTTATATCAGAGCTTCGTTTAGTTGATTTGAAATAGCCTCCTGAATCTCAGTAAAATCTATCTTAATCCATCTCCTTTCCTTCCTTTCAATAGGCAGTTTGCATTGATTTCTTGAGCTATAGTCAATTCATAGCCATCTCCTCTCTGAAACTGGTGTTGTTTTCTGCTTTGAACTTTTCCTCCTGAAAGGGTGTGCAGTGTAAAACGATCATGTTATAGTTGAGCCCTGAGCACTTTGGCTAGGGGCAGAGGGATGTCATGGCTTCATGGCAATTACTATAATCAGAGAGATTTCCCATCACTTGTGGTAATTTAAATTAAGACCCTTCTTCTAAAAGATATCCTCATAGCTCCCATACAAACAGAGGACTTGCTCCCAGAATTTTTTGGATCTGATTTTCCAGCCTGTGTTATGCAGGTCAGAGGATTTGGTCATAATGGTCTCTTCTGGCCTTAACATCTAATAATCTATGAATAATTTAATTTAGTCCTGTGATCCAGTCTCCATTATGTCACTAGCTCTTTCCAAAACAAAGCAAGGGGCCCATCTTCTCTTGCAGAATGGAAGGAACAAAAAAAATCAAGGCAAGACGACCGTGAAATAGTGGAGAAGCAGTCACAAGCCTGTTATCAAGTACACCTCATTATCCAAAGACAACTGGTGATTTTCTTTTTTTACAGTACTGGATGAAGTGAATTTATTCAGCTCAAGTGTCAGTTTGTGGTTAATGTAGCTTCCTGAATAGCTGTGACCTTGCAGCAATGTTGGGTTGATCTGTCTAAATGATAGACTTGGAGGAAGCCTGCTGTATACATTGAGGTCTGCAGCTGTGGTTATAAAAAAGCATGTCAAATATATCATAATTAACTCTCTGTGGATACAGTCATGAGTTCTGTTGACAAATCACAAGGAATGGTAACTCACAGGCACTCAGGCTTGCTGGATACTGAAGCTCTGTGGGGCTCCCTACACCTGAATGCCTAAAGTATATGATGGATGTATGCATATATATTGAGTCTCTCACTCTAGCACCAGTCAGTAAGATTCTGCCTGACATTCTATCAGAAAGCCCTTTTAACAGAGTAATTTAAGAAAGCAAAGTCATTCCTTGGGGGTGATTAATCCAGCCATCGCCCCACAATGCAAAGCACGTCTTTCCTTACATTTCCTCAGGGCCATGAAAATCTGGATTCGAAGCTGGAGTCACACACAGGTCTCCCTGTTTAACATTTTTCTTTTGGGATCTTGTCCCAGCCAGCAAATACTGAGAAACAAAGCTTCACAATACTACTGTAAGGTAGGTCATAATGATCCGGAAATTAAAGGGAAGCAAAGAAACTCACTTTGGACACCTTCTGATTTGCTGGTGCTTTCATACACCAAATGATTCAGGACCCTGCAGTAAAAACACAGAGCAGAGACAGTTCCAGGCATGTTCCTCAGCTGCCCACACTCCTGGACATGCCTTCTCCTCCAGTGGTTCTGTGCCTTGCAAAAGGGTTAGGTGTGCCAGTGTCTACGGAGAGAGATAAGTGCACTCTCTCTTTGCTCATCCTTGTGCCACAGGGCAGGGAGCATTAGTTCTGGCACTGCACTCTGCTAATGCACCTACATAACACCTGGACCAGGACTGGCTTGTGTCTGGCCAGCTTGGAGATCGGGAAGCAGGGCTTAGTTCTCCCTGCTCCCATCTGCACAGATATGCCCTGGAAAGATAAGGGAAGAGTCCAAGGACTACAACAGAGGGCTTGTAATGTGCACATCATACCATATGAAACTCTTTAGCTCTCTGCTGCACAGCGTGCCCATCTCTCCCTCCCTGAACTAGGGACCAGAAACATGTACCAGTAAAAGTCATTATGGCTTCTCAGCTACATAAAAAGTCATGCTGACTATCCCCACACCAGGAAAACCACCTGGCTGGGGAGTTCATTAAATCCTGGGAGCCTTCTGGAGGTCTCCTAAACATTTTCAAGTGTCACGAAACATGAGAAACTGAACCAAAATCCTAAATACTGATTGTTCAGGTTGCGTCACAACTTCAGCCCAGCTCTAGGAAAGTCATGCTTTGCCTGCTCTACAGAGATATTTCAGAGATGCTCCTCTGGAGGCTCAGGCACTAAGAAGCATGAAATAAGACACTTACAATTGGTAACTCAATTCCACTTTCATCAGTATGAGGGAATTAATGGCTAATGGTATTTTACCTAACTGTAATTACATATTAAATATAGTAATGAATGAAGCTGAGAAACATGAGAGGCTGCTTATGCAAAATTACCCAAATTACTCAGTCCTTTTGGTTTCCTAAATAGGCATCAGCAACCTCATGAAAAAGGCTTGTAATACAAGAGATTTCTGCATTTTACTGCTTCTGCAGATATCCTAAGAAAGGCAGCATGCTTTCCCCAGAGGTTCAGGGGTGCATTTGAAGCCCAATTTATCTTTTTGCAGCTGAATCAGCTGTCTGGACCAATAGTTGGGATAATTGGTCATATCAGAGGGTACGAAACCTGAAGTCTGACATTAAAGCTGACCAACAAGAAGGAAATTTCTTGTTCTGCTCACATTGTCAATGTAAGCTGCGGTTTAAACAAGGTGTGCATTTTAAGCTTATATTAAACTTGACTAGCGTCAAAATGAACAGCAGTCAACTCAACATATTTCTTGGGGTAAACTGGCCAGGTAATGAGCACTACATACAACTCCTTGAAAGTGTATTAAGTTTGCAGAACATTAAGTTAGTGCTGATTAATGTTCATCAGGAGCATCTGTCAGTATAGAGGTCCTCCTTCTGTTATCCCCAGAGAGTTTCATATACCACTGAAAACAATCAAGCTGTTTACTTGCTAACCTATTCACCACCTCTTCTTGAAAGTTGTACTGGCAGGATGTCACCTCTCTGTACCCATGATTAACGGGTGTGGGAGCAAAATGTGGACATAGCCCTTTTCTGGAGAGATTCAGAGGCCTGACACCAGTAAATAGGACTGTGGGTTCCACTAAGTATCACAGTGCAATTCAGGAATCTCCTCTCTGCAGAGACAGCAATAAGCCCTTGGCAACTCTCCCACCACTGCTTTCCTAGTAGCAAAACACAGCATTAATCAGAACATAGCTTATTTTCCATGCCAACATTGTGGCCCAAAGCATGGTCTCACCCACACTCTCCAGGAATAGCTAGAAAATGACCCAATTAGTTAAAACACAGGCTGGATCACAGGGTGGTAAGAACGGAATTGGGTGGGTTGGTCCCAAGTTCCCAAACTCCAAACTAGTTTGAGTGGCAGCACTAGGAAAGTGGAGCTCAGGATGCAGAGAGAAAGACAAGAACAAAGTCTTTGACTGTGTCCAGTAAGTAATCGCAACTTGACAACTCTCATTAGTGCCACTGAAGGAAACAGAAAATCCCTGTGCACTCACAGAAGTTTCTTCTTGTTGACACGATTTTCATGTATCACAGGCTACCCTGCTCACTTCAGGGGCTGGTTTACATCACTCCTCCCAGACTTGCTTGAGCCTATATCAGACATACTCCCTCTCTCCAGTCTTGTTCAACACCCGCTCCTCCATTTCCTTTCATGACACCTCTCTGCCACCCTCCTTTGCAGCATCATCTGTCCAGGGTGGACTTGTCTGTTTTTCCTCAAACCAAATTCTTCCTGAGCAGCAAATGTACGAGTATAGCAAGTCTAAAATAAAAAACCAAGCCAATGATAAAAGGAAATACATCTTCCTTTCTGAGTGCCCCCAGTTCAGAGTTCTCACCTGGCAGACATTTTCAACACACTGCCAGAGGACTGTTTCATCTGCTGGATATGCATTTCACTCCACAAGCAAGTTCTTCCCCAGGTGTCTTTCACATGGGATCTTCCATGCCAAATGACAACTTGCCGCCTTTATGCGACATAGTGGTGGTGGTTCAGAGAGAACAAGCTTGGAAGCAGCAGGTTAGAAGGAAAAAAGCAGAGAGCGCTTCAAGATTGGAAGAGACTCATTTGAATCCCTGCCATCAAACTCCAAATGCTTCCAGTGATGAGGGGGGGAAAAGAAAAAAAGAAAAAAGACAAATATTCTGAATGTCAGATCTATAGCCACTCCAAGTCAGCACAGTTCCACTGCCATCTGGCTGGCTTCACTCATAGACCCCCACCCCTTCCGTGGGGAAAGTTCTACAAAGTACGGATCCACAGACACACAGGACACCTACCCCAAATGCAGAGCAAAAAAATATCCCAGCTGCATAAAATCAATGTTCAGCTCCAGTGGTGCAGTATAAATTTGCACAGGCTTTAAACTTACGTTAGAAAATATATATATAATATAAAGAAAAATCTCAAGAAAGGGAATTTCGGGGGGGGGGGGGGGAATCAAACTGACTTACAGCCATCTTCTCGATTCCCTCAGCGCCCTTTACTTAGGCAGTTTTCCAATTAGTGTCAATGAAAGTTTTGCCTGAGTAGCAACCAAGTAAAAATAGATTCAGAATATCAGGATTCGACCCAGAGCCTTTAATATACAGAAATAGACAGACCCACACACAAACACGCACAGAGAGGGTAAACCTCAAGAGTGATAATGAGCTTTGATTTTTCATCAGCCACAAAAATGTCAACTATGCTCCCAGTACATTCCACAATAGAGCAATATTTATATTTGATCTCTGCAGTGGTTTCACACTGCACATTACATAAGCCAGTCATTCCCCATATAGTAATGGAAACAGACGGCATTTGCCACGATTTATTTTTTGCATCAGGCATTCTTTGGCAGATACTCATGGGAAACAATATGGTAGGGGAATGGCATTAGGCTTCCCCTGTGCAGACACCAGGAAGGCTGTGAACAAGCAGCACAGGACTTTTGCTCTTTTTTTGGAACTGTTGCAAGAGCTAATGGCTCATCTTGCCCCTTCACATAGCTAGCAGATCTCACGTGTTATGAGAGCCAATTTGCTAACAGGACAAATTTGGCCCCCATTCCCCGAAAACAGTGGTCTCTGCAGTGAGCTCTCCTCCTTTTCCAGTGCAGGAAGCTACCAAAGCTTCTGCTCTGCTCCTTCTATGTGTGTCAGTGAGATTCAAACAATCCTCAAGGTGAAACTACCCTTCCCACAAGTGACATTATTTCCTTAGCATCTGTACTAGAAAAGCACCATCCTGTAGAGAATGAGCCCAAAGATGGGTTGACCCCTCCACTGCACCCTAGACCTTGAAATAAATTACTAGGCAGAGTAAAATGAGAGTTCAATGTTAAAGAGGATTGACCAGTTAATATTGACACTAGCATTTACTATACAAAATAGCTACTCAGTAACACACTGCTGCCCAGCCCATGCGAGTCTATCCACCAGTGCTCTCAGGTTATATAAACTAAGACTCTTTACAGGAAACTTGGAGTCGGAGTGGAAATGCCACTACAAACTTGGCTTCAGCCCTGGTTTTTGACTCATGACAGACATGGAATCATCTAGCAGCTTTGCTTGGGCTCTGCTTTTTTTGAATCTATGCTTCAGACTGAGGTTTGGACAGGCTATTTCCTGCTGTTAGACATCCTTAGAGGGAGAAAGCTGAAGTATCAAGAACATCATGGTGTTGGTAGTATTGTTCTTTGAGCCTTTTGGCAACAGGTTGAAAGAAAAGAAGCTGCCTAAGCCATTCCTCCCACACTAAAGTAGGATCACCAAAGTCTGGAATAAAAACCTTTCTTGTCAGATCTGAGCAAGCCACTCTCTGCACTGGGTACTGAATATCCTGAATCCCACGGGCAGCACCGAGGAGCCAGGAGCATTTAGCATTTGACAGGCTGGGTCCTAACTTTGTGATCACACAAAACAACATCTCTCCCTGTGCCTCACCCCACACTTGCACAGTGCTGAGAGCCTTGCAGAAGGCTTGGCATCCAGGAGACGCCATGCTCCATAATTTGCAAGTCCTGCCCAACAGTGCCTGAGCAGAACGTTAACATTTGATTCTGCAACAACAGGGTCAATGGAAAAACTGTGATGGAAGAGCTCGCTATGTGTCCCTTGGTGAGCTAGTAAGAGCTGGAAGCAACTTCTGCAGGTTTTATTGGCAGGGATCAGAAGATAGCAATGGGCTTTAAATCTGCCTCTTCTCTGTAACCAGTCGTAAGCTGTTGTTTTTCCTTGGTGCATAATTGCTTACAAACTCTGAAGGAACATAACGGCCAGAGTTCTAGCATGTCTTTTGCTTCCAGCAAACATGCGCGATTATTTTTTGCATCCTTGCTGGAAAGAACAGAGCAGACTGTACTCCAGGACTGTCACCTTAGGACATATGATCAACAGTCGCATGTGTCACACTCAGACTTACGTCAGCCTGTTAGCAGAGCAGGAATAGTAAAGGCAGCAAGAGACGAGCTGCATTTCCACAACCCTCCAGCTGTCAAGAGGAGCAGAGACTGACATAAATAAGCTGCATGGAGGAGACAGGCCAAACCAGAAATAATCCATCATGTGCCATGGTTCCCAGATTCCTCAGGATCTTTTCTGAGGAATCTGATGTCAGGCATTGAGCACGTCAGTACGACTTGCACTTTGGTGATTTTCCATCTGTAGCTGCTGTTTCTGATATTACACGCAGGGTTACCACTGACACGTATCACTTTATGAACAGCTGGAGGAGCAGTGGCCAACCCTCCTACGCATACTGAAAGTTTTGTGCAGCCAAAACCCACAAGACACACCGTATCATTCTGCAAGCCTGGAAATATGTCACAGAGGGAAGGACAGCAGCTCCACTGGGGTCTCACTGCTCTAGTACTAGGCTGTGCATGCAGTGATAGCAGGCTTAGCCCACTCCTAGTTTACTTCCAGATAGGTCTGAAGTCACATAGAAGCCTCCAGAGCCCCACAGGCCCCCACAGTTGGTTATGTGACATAGTCAGTGCATAAGGAGTTGTACTTATGAGGCAGCTGTGGCTCCAGAGCCACACAACCACCTTGAGAAATATCAAGGCATTAAGAAAACAGCCAGAGAGGCAGATTTGTAGTTCCTTAGTCCAAATGAAACATCTGAGCCATTTTTGAGGGGAGAGTAGCTTAGAGTTTTCAGTATCTGGTTTGACCAGCAAAATAGCTCTCAGAGAAAGCACTAGCACAAGATGACAAAGATGGTACACAAACCTCCTCCCCACTTTGCCTGCCACAAAGTCTAGAGAGTCATACAAGATTGGGCACACTATTTCTACCTTCCTCTCTCCATCACATCAGCATTGCATTTAGCTCTCAATGTAGCCAGCTACTTGTACCACTCCCAGCTTTGCAGGAATGTCCAAATACCTCTCAAAGAGCTTAAGACTATCTCAAGGGTGTCTAAATAATAGGGACATCCATCACAGTAATCATGTTCAATGGCAGAGACCAGTCTTGCATGGATGGACCCAGCTGCTCCTCTCCACCGACCTCTGCCACCAGCTCCGCTGCATGGAAGCAAATAGTCCTAGAAGATCCCTTTGTTAAAAGTTTTTGGAAGCAACAAAAGCCCAAACCCCAGGTTCCTCCATCAGTAAACAGTACAGACAATGCTTCTTTTCTGCCCCAAACCTGGCCATCCGTCCTGTCTTGCTCACTCTAAGGCAGATGCCAAATTCCTGCAGATCTTCCATGGCACTACACTCTGCTGCCAGCCAGTCCTGGCCAGACACAGAAAGGGAGCAAGAACCCATAGCACATCCCTGTCCTGGAGACACTAGTCAACAAAACAATTCCACAGAAACTGAAGTCCAGACCACCCTAATTGCATGCATGCACATTTTACCATCACTCTTCCACTTGCTCTTCATCGCCATTTCTATCTATTCACAACCACATTAGTCATTTAAACCAGTTACGAGGAGAAAAGGATCCATGCAAAGGAGGCAGTTAAAAATTAACTAAATGGTACAGTTAAGATTATTTTTGGAAAGCAGAATGCCCTCAGGAAATAACAATATTAACAACTAGCCAGTTTCTTCTCATTTCTGTTTGCCATACAGTTGGAGCTACAGTGCCACAAGCATTAGAACGTGTGGAAAGATGCAGCTCTCGCATGTTCAAAAGTAAAACACCGAACAATACGCTGAACAAGAATCATAGAATCATAAAATCATTATGGTTGGAAGAGACCTCAAAGATCATCAAGTCCAACCATATACCTGATGCCACCGTGCCCACTAAACCATGTATTGAAGCGCCACATCTAAACATTTTTTGAACACCTCCAGGGATGGTGACTCCACCACCTCCCTGGGGAGCCCGTTCCAATGCTTAACAACTCTAGCAGTGAAGAAGTTCTTTCTAATGTCCAGCCTGAACCTCCCCTGGCACAACTTGAGACTGTTTCCTTAATTAATTTAAATTAAGAAATTAAAAAGTACCTACGAAATGCCAACTGACTGAAGAAAACAGTCACACTTCTCAGGCATATATCCCAGCTGAACTTTCTGTTCCCTTCTGCCATTTAATCCCAGCTTTTCCCAACTGATCACAGTGCTTCAAAGGAAAATGATCACCAAAGTGCCCAGAAGCTGCACAGCCCTCCTGTTCCAAATTCAGCATCTCTTGAACTACTGCCTTCCATACCATTAAAAAGGGTGTTATGAGAATATTTTAGGTGCTAAGCACTCCTTTGCAGCATTCACTGCAATAAGTTCACTGCTTCTCCAGTTCTCGCCTTTATCTAGGGAATTTTTTATCTGATTTCAGGTGGTTTTCCTTCCCTTGCCCACTCCCTCACTGATGTTTAATGTTCTTCCACAAAGTCATGTGGCCCTCCTCTGTTGCTCATTTCTTTTTCCAAGTGAAGTTACCCTTTTTTCCCCCCAAGCCTTACATGCTTTTCTCTCTTCTCATTCAGTTGTGGCATTCGAGTTCCTCTAGCCAACTAGATTCAATGGAGAGATTCCTGCGCAGGGCTCTCCTCAAATCTCAGCCCCCTCCCTGTTCACACAAGGAGAATTAGGTCATCTGATTGCAAGTGTACACAACAAATACTACAGCAACAGATGTTACAGCACCACAGAACTGCAGGCTGTTCAGTGATCCAGTTTACCATGACCTGGTTTTGAGTCACTATCTACATCACTGGTGTTCTGAAAAGTAGGGGCTTGATTTAGAAAAAGAAAAAACCCACATGTATACAAAGCACAGCTAAAGAAAAGAGCAAAAAAGGCATTTGTGCAAAATAATATGCAGAGTTGCAACTGCCAGCATTGAGTTCAAGCCATAATGCTAATGTATGCCACCTGAGGATTAGGCAGAGGTTCAGCACACATTGCAATACAACAACAAAAACACACTTACTCTAGATTAGGGTAGCCAAGCTGTGGTAACGTGGATCATAACTGGTTTGTAGAGCTCAGTTCCACCACTGCCAACGACTTGTGGCAGTCATTGCTGCTGAACGAAAAATACTTGCCAAAGCCTGAACTAGACCAGTATAAATTGGTGTGGACTAACCATAGGTGCTACACTGCTCAGTCAGCAGAAGCAGGTTTCTGCAAGGTAAAATGGCATCCCATGTTTGAGATAGCACTCTTCCATCAGTCCCTCATCTGCTAGTAAGAATGAAGGTGATAGTAAGACCAGGACCACTGTTACAGAGATTATTTGGCTTTTTTTTTTCCTGATTTAATTCCCATACTTACAAGCATAGGAACTGCAGTTTCCACCAGGTCCCACAGGAAAAGAAAGTTGCGTCCCTCCCAGCCTCATTCCCTGCTCCCTAGCGCTGTCGTGTGATGCAAGAGCTAGACAGTTCAGGCCTCCATATCTTCAGCTGTTTATTGTCTCATGTACCACAAGCCAGCAGAGATGGTCACAGAAACATAACCTTTCACTAAAAGTAAATAATAACAAGCTATTCTATCTAGAGGCTTTTTTGGAAACAATCCCTTCACTTCTTAGTTAGGAAAGTCAACACCCTCTGAAGTCAACAGCAGAACCTATTGCCACTAATTCCCAGCTCTGGCAAAGGAGCTGAGGTTCGTATTTCTAATCAAGTCCACCACCAATGTTTGGTTTTCGAGTGACTCACTTGGACCCAGCAGGGAATCCCAGAGGAGAATCCAGGCATGGAGATCCCATAGCATCAGCATCCTTTTCTTTAAAGTAACTTCATCTAACTTGCTCCCACCCAAACCTTTCCCCCTTTAAATAAAACTTTTCAGCAGTCTAATTCCAGCTTCAACTCCATTCTCCGTCTCTTACAGGGCCCTCTTGAAAGTCTTGGACTTGCCAACATTAGGGATTAGACTGTACATGGCTGTCCTAGCACAGAACAGAGAGAACATCATGTAATTTCCATTTTTCTCCCGGTTGTGCTCTTTCAAAGCCCCATACTACTTATGGTTTCCACGCCACATATTCTTCCATCCGTTGCCATGGTGCAGCCACTGGTTTGTTATTAATATTGTGGGTAACTTCAGATCCTTGACCTCAGGGCTTTCAGAGCTTTTCACGGTGTATTTTCCTCTTGATTGAATTGCTCTGCATTCCCAAGCACAGCTGAAACAAAAATAAAACACTGCTGCTTTTGAATGGGGAAAATTCATTTCACAAAGACAGGCTAGCAAAGGCTGGAAGCCCATTGAAGAACAGCCGATTAAAAGGAAAACAGCCATTCTCTGCAGACATAGCAACTGTGGTGTGGATTTAAATTTACCTACAGCATCTGAGTCAAGCTACGGTCCCCAGGATCCATGAATGAACTCAATATCTGGCCCAGTTCTGGCTCTAATAATATGCCGCCCCCACTGCCAGAGGACCTCAAATCGTTCTATAAATCCTCATCCATGAAGTTTCACAACAGTTTTGAGAAGTGCAAAGCTACTTGTTCCCGGATTGCAGATGGGAAGATGCAGGTACAGAAACAGTAAGCTAAATGATGGGTGTAGCTCACAGCTTGCCATGCATTTGTCCTGCCTTGATCTGTGTTCTTGCCTTACAGGGCTACAGGGGTATTCGCACATCTAGGGATACCTTACTCCTACAGCAAGTCTGTGCAAATGCTTTTGTGTTAGATTTTTGCCCAGTGGGATTATTAACTAGACAGCAATTGGTAAGTCAAATGCTATCTATCATCCTCTATATTCAAACCTTGAATTTACTGAGAGCAGAATTTAATCTTAAGTACTTTTTAATGCTAGTGACAATTCTCACTTCAGAAAGCAGTTCATTTCTAAAGTTCATTAGAAATCAGTAAGTTCACATATAACAGATCGAGTCTGTGGTATCCTTGCTTAACAGAAGTGGTTTGTTTTTTTTTTTTTTTCAGTCTGAAGAAAATAGCCATTACCATGGAAAATGTGATCATTGTCATATCAACAACCAATCGCCAAAGCCAAACTACTCTTCAAGTGAACAGATTTTTTAAAACTGCATGCACTTAAAGATGTTGCTTTCATACAAGCTTTCTGTTAAATGAGATCCCAGAAACACAGATTTGCATTAAAAAGGCCTAGGGCATCACATTTCTGAAGATCCAACCTACTCCTGCCCAGCCTGGTAGTAGTTTATTTAGTGAGTGGTCCTTCAGGATATAAAAACCCAAGGGAACAGCAGCACTAGCATTTTCCTTTTTCTGTTTAAGATATTATTTGTTTAAAGAGAAAAATGCATCTATTACGTATTTGGGAAGATGCTTCAGAAGCTGCAAACAAAATGCCTGAATCTACATGCGATGCAATACTGCACACACCAGGCAGGCAATTTTATGCACTTTAAAATGCCTAACAGCAGGTCTGAGCATGATAATAACCTCTTGATCATATCAGAATAAATATAAACATCTGTCCGGAAAAGTGAGGAACAGCAAATGGACAGTAAGATGTCAAAGCCCGAAGGCTTTTCTGCAAATGCTGAGAGCACAAAAAACAAGCAAAGGAGAGAAGGAAAAGGAGCATAAAGGTACATCCATCCTCCTTGGATTTGGGGCCTGGCTGAGCTCATGTTGCCACTGAAGCAATTTTAGGACTGCTCTCACTTCAAGTCTGCCTCCTCTAGTCCCCTTACCAGGCAGAAAGCCCTATCCTGAGGACAGAGCATAGCCATATCACACACTGTTTAGGGATAAACCCCTCTCCCTGCCATGGACACATCCCTCTTGCCAGAGGCTGGGAGTAAAGCCAATCCCACAACTTCTTCCCAGCAGAATAAGGACTCTCTTTACAATTTGCTCAGTCAAGAGGACACTCCAGCTGGCTTTGCTCCCTCGAGAGGCCTTTGCTGCTGTGTATCTTCCTTGCCAGGCCAGCTATATCAGAACCCCTCTTTTACTATTGCAGTGAGGGCGAGTTTGCTGTAAGATCCCCCAGGCAGCCCATTTGAAAGCCTTTCATTGGGAAGGCCTGTCACATTCCACTTTGGACAAAAACGCTGCCTGACAAACAGCCTTGTTCCTCAGATCCCTGGCTGGAATAAGGAGGGGGGAAAAAAAAAAAAAAAAAGGAAAAAAAAGGGCTGTGAAATCCCATAACTCCTCAGGGAAAAGTGTCTCTGTGTGTGTCAATGTGCCTCACGACTTGCGGAAGGGCTGTAACCTGACATCTACTGTTGTAAAAGCCAAAAAGAGACCTTTATTAAAAAAAAAAAAAAAAGCCTTATGTTGGGGATTTATAGAAGCAGAGTAGAAATAAGGGGAAATGTGATATATCCCTTCCTTGGTTAAATCCTGAGAGATGCTGAACACTGCCACCTCCTTATTCATAAGGCAGTTAAAACACCAAGATCATAACTTAGTTTTCCTCATATTATCAGCCCCACACTTACATTCAGGATGCTCTCTTTGGATCCAGGTACCAGCCTACTGTTTCCCAATATCAGAGGCAGGGGGAGGGGTTTACACATTTATGAACAAAATAATGCTGCAAGTGGGATCTCTGTCTATATATTGCAAAAAGCCACATCTGTTCCCACGCAGTGAATCATGCAGGATTAGCCTAATAAGCTCTGCTGTAAATCAGACTCAAAGCATCTGTGCCACGCTTAGGAAGAGAAAAATGCAGGATACCTACAGAAACCAAGCTGCCTGGCCTTTTCCAGGCCCAAATCCATCCACCCATCCCAGAGCAGAACCAGTGCTATCATGAAGCATGTGGGGGCTTTCCATCTCCAGAATTAGGGTTGTGTCAGTGTCCAGAATAGGGACCTAATGTGACTCTCAAGCCCAACAGGGAACAGACCTGGACCCAAACCTTCATTTACTATGCAGACACACCTCAGCAGCCTCATCTTTCTGCCTTTTCAATATACTGACCCAATTTTAAGAGATGAATGCAACTGACAGCATTTCATGGAAAAGTCATTGCAGGTGCCCGTTAACGTGCCTTTTCAATATACTGACCCAATTTTAAAAGATGAATGCAACTGACAGCATTTCGTGGAAAAGTCATTGCAGGTGCCCGTTAACACCCTCAAGGAGCTGTTCTTCTATCCAGGGTTATGTATGGCTCTTAAACATACGCAAACAAGAACTCAACATGTATTTAATTTCCACATTGTATACATTTTTGCTACTATCCCTTCTCCAGAGGGATCAGGATTCAGCATGGACATAGAACTTCACCTCCTTATCACAGAGGAAAGAGATTAATGAGCCTCAGAACAGAATTTTTCACTTGGAAGCATTTCATTAGGCAAGCTTTCTCCCACATGGAGAACAGGATGCTGGAATGGAAATAGCTTAACCCATTTTATAAATTGGCATGAATCAAGGTAAACAGCAGGCATTGAACAGATTCCAGTCGTGGTGCTGCATGCTTCACTTACTGGATGATGATATAATTTCATCACTGTTTATTAACTAATTTTGTTAGCATCTACAGTAGTCATCTATCAGTGCCTTGAAGTCTCCAATTATTTCTCTACCAAAGTTATGACCTACTTATACCTCATCCAATTACCTAACAGTGACAATAAAAATGACATCTGGTAGTTAAACTGCAATGGTGAGAGTCAGGAAACATGAGTTTTGTCCCAGCTCTGTTACTCACTTGCTGTTTGTGGCCAACTCACTTAGGCCACAGTTTCCTCATATGCACTAATCTGGGGAGTCCCATTTCAGACAACCAAGATCTCCATCTGACATCAAGAGAAAATACAGATACTCAACAAATCAATCCCTCAATACCTCCAAGTGAGCCCCCAAATGCAGTAGAGTCCTAGAATTCAACACTAATGATTCTTTAGCCATTTAATCAGATATAACAAACTTCGTGCACTAGCTGTTCCCCCCAAAAGGTGCCTGAAATACTTGCAGTTCAGATCCTCTCTCTCCTGATCCAACATACCATGTATTAAATGCATTGTAATAGCCACCCACCTACGTTTCTTATGTGGAGTCAAGGCGAGAGGTCATAGCTTTGCATTGCTTGGGGTTGGGCCACTTAACAGCCCTAAGGCCAGAGGAGCCCCCAAAAAACATACCTAGATGCACCTCTATGGTAAAGAATCCCACAATGTGCTGCCTCATGCAATG
>NW_009619378.1:22811-26786 GCF_000690535.1 Cariama cristata | reverse complement strand
CCTCGGGCTGCCTGGGGGCGGTGGGGAGGCCCGGGTGTGGGGTGTTAGTTGATCGCATCGGTCTGCTGTTAATTCACTCCTGGGGTGGGGTGTGCGAGTTGCAGGTGGCAGCGGTTGTTGATCGGAATTTCGTGTTTCTGCTTTCTGCCAAAGGAGCTCGAACAGATGGCAAAAGAGCAAGATAAAGAGTCGGAGAAACAAGCCTTACTGCGGGAAGTGGAAAACCATAAGAAACAAATGCTCAGGTGGGTTGGGCAGCTGGTGCTGTTTACAGGTCCCCTGTAACCAGAGATAATGTGGCTTCTGTACGGCATCTTTGGATCCTGTTTTGTAACGACAGTCGCTGACATGATGCTGTTTTGCCTAAGACAAAGAGAGGATCAGGGATGGAAAGGGTAGGACTCCTTTCTCCTTTCGTCTCTCCTGTCCTGACTCCCTAATCATGGTCTGGCCCTTTGAGCAGTTGACCATGTAAGTAGATGGCTTGAGGGTCTGTCATTTGGCAGCTGGCACAGTTTTCTTCTTCCCTTGCTCCATAACCGATACACTTAGGAGGAGAAATGACAGGACAGTATATTGTTCTTCTGTGGTGTGCTATAGAGAAAGTCCGTGCACATATCTGGGGTGCTCAGTTACAGTGCTGATTGTTTTGTGAAAATTGTTTTCGCTTGCAAGGCGTTACTGTCATGTTACAACATTGTACTCTTGTGATTTCAGCAATCAGGCAGCTTGGAGAAAGGCAAATCTAGCTTGCAAAATTGCTATCGACAACTCTGAGAAAGATCAACTGCTGCAGGGAAGAGACTCCTTAAGACAAAGGTATTAGGCCATCCCACTGTAGGATCTGAGATTTAAACAGTGTATGCATATTCACTAGTTGTAAATGGAAGTGATGTAATGTTTTTAAGGTACTTAATTCTATTTGAAACACAGCTTTTCTTTTATGAGTGCAGTTACCTTTTGTGGAGTTTTAAACTATTAAGGATTATGATAATTTCAGGTTTTCTTGGCGTCGGTGTGACTAAGTGGAAGAGGGGATGAGTTAGCTTTCATAGTTTTTCTGGACGTCTTTTACATTAATTCGGGTTGTAAACAAGTAATGGATCATTATGCAAGCTGTTTTCACATGTGAAACTGGATGTAAGTGTGTATAATTTCTGTATTGAAAAGTTGGTGTATTTAGTATCATGAAGCAACAAATGGGATACCCAGGATAATAAAATGGTAGTTTGTATCAGTGCGTCCATACCAGCTCATAAAGTTGTACAGTCATGGATGAATAAGCGGTGAAATACGGGCACTCCTGAGATGCTGAGCCACTAGCAGTTGTTTTGGCTCATGACTTTAATATTTTGTGATTTTATTTTTTTTTCTTGTTTAGTGAAGATAGTCTGAATTTTTTGTGCAGTAAAAACTAATTGTGTCTTTTGTACATTGGCAGAGATGTTTGGTGCCAAGCTGTGTTCTGAGTTCCCTGGCAGAAGCATTTTCCCTGCAGTACCCAAAGAGAACATTTTATCCCTTCTGCTTTACTTTTTCCCTTTCTTTTTCAGGAAGACTACAAAGGAAAGTCTGGCAGAGAGTGCAAGTAACATCACGGAGAGTCTGATGGGCATTAGCAGGATGATGTCACAGCAAGTCCAGCAGAGTGAGGAGACCGTACAAACCCTAGGTATAGATGTTATTTGGGTGTTTGGGTATGGATTGAAGCACCTTTTGCCAGTTCTGTTGGGATGAGGAGAGGCAAACTGACATGGTGCAAAGTGGTAGCCTGCTTTGCTGTAGAATGTAGTATGATGATAATTAAAGGACTTTCCAGCAGAGCTCCTCTAACAGTTGGACATAAACAGAAAATAATAATGTCTGTTATGTGGAGCTGTTTGTTGGAGTTCTGTTTCATGATTATGAAAAGAAAAAGCAGGGAGGATGAGGAGCCTTTGTTTTAGTTTCATATAAAAGCAATTGTAAAAGCAATGTGAGTTCACACAGTGCTAACAGTGTGTTTGGTGTTACGCTGTGCTACTGTCCTGGCATGCATTTGGTAATAGCAGAGAAAATAAAAGCATAGGTGCAAGTCCATACACAGAGGAAACTTAGTATGGCTGGAAGACTGTTTTCACCCAGTCTCCAGCTGGGATGACTAAGAGACGAGGAGATCAAGTGACTTGAACTCGAGGTCACTTGCTCTGTCAGCAGTGCATCAGGGACTGTGAAACCAAGATTTCACCCAGTTCTTTGGCTTAGACTCCTAAGACAATAAATCAAGTGACCTGTCAGAACTGGTGATTCATGAAGCATTTAGAAGTTGGATCTGTGTTGCCTGGGCCTCTTACTAGCTGTGCTTTTGGGCAGAAGAGAGAACAGTTTGAAGACGATGATAAATAATGCAACTTTTGCCCTCCTCGTTTTCTGTCCCCATCTGAGGATGGCGGCTGGGCATGGTTTGTTCATGCAAAAGTAGCATGTTTCTTCTCCCATTAAAAAGACAGTTTGGCAGACACTTTTTCACCCTGTTTCTGACTGAACAGCACTTGGAGTTCATCAAGGGAAGAAGTATCAAAGGTCATTTACAAAACCCAGCTTCAAATTCTGAATTAGGAGTTAGAATTTCCTTTTTTCTGAGCTAGTCCTTTCCTAGTATGCAGTGAATATATGCGGCTGTGAAGCAGAAAAGCTCTGCTTTGTCATTAACAATGGAAAACAAGTTTTCTATTTTCACTTGGATCAAAATACCTCTTTAAGATGGGACATAATGGTTTGCAAAATAGTACAGACGCATTTCTAGTATGCTCCTTGTTGTGCACTGGATAACATGCTTAGAGTTTGACCTTTCTTTAATCAATCAGTTCAGTATTGAGTGATATACCAGCATTCACTGTCGTTACAGGGTATGTGTTCTGTAATATAAGAAAAAGGGGACTCCTGGGCTTTTGCTTTCATTTAGTAATTTGAAAGGAGGAAGGCTGAGGAGTTTGGAGCATTTGATTGCTTGCTTGCTTGGTTGTTTGCTTTCTCGCAGGGAAGGAGAAGTTGAAAGGGACCGATGTTCCATCTTGCTGTTTTGGCATATTCTCAAATTCTGTCTTTAGCTGAGACACACTTCCTCCAGTTGACAATCAACACGCTTTTCCTCTAGTTGTTTTTTCTCTTTTTTTATTAGAAAAAACAAACCAAAACTGAAAAGAATTATGTTTGTCAAAAATAACTATTAAAAACTGTTTAAATTGTTTGAGCTGAATAATTAAGGGTCTCTCACTGCTGCATGCTGCTTTTTCACTTTCTGCAACTCCATCTGAATCACACTGATTTACTGCTCTGGCTTGGGGGAACAGTTTCAGTTGTGCAATTAATATATTAAAATATTAACCTGTCCTGCTGCTGCTAGAACTGATGCTGATAGTGATGGTGATTGCTCTCTCTTAAATTGGTGGTTCTAGCACCACTCTTATTTCACTTCAGTGAGCTCTCGGGTAGCACCGACTTTGTGAATAAAAAATGTGAACTAGATTTGATCTGGTAACCTAGAAATTAAAAATTCTGGAACACGATGGAGGGCCTTTAAGCCATTCAGTACTTCCTTTGCTTTGCATTTTTCCTTAGCACATCAGGACTACTGAATTGTGAAAGCATCTGCAAGAACACAGTCTGCATTTGTCTTACCCATAAGTCAGTCTGACCCAGAAGGATCTCACAGGCTCTATCTATATTGCCAAATATTGCATGCTTATATCCTTTGTCATGTATCTTTGAAGCGCAACCAGCTGATTATTTTTTTTTTTTTCTTTCCCCTTAATTTCAGCCAATTCTTCACGAACTATCCTGGAAGCAAATGAAGAATTTAAGTCCATGTCTGGGACAATTCAGTTGGGGCGAAAGCTAATAACAAAGTACAATCGCAGGGAACTGACGGACAAGCTGCTAATCTTTCTCGCCCTTGCTTTATTCCTGGCCACGGTGCTCTATATTTTGAAAAAG
>NW_009619378.1:282-22780 GCF_000690535.1 Cariama cristata | reverse complement strand
CTTTCCCTTTTTGTAAAATTCCAAAGCTGAACTGAAGTATTATAAAAGACCAGAAAGAGATGGCATCATAATGGTGGAGCTTTTAAATAAAATAATAAAGGGATATTGCAATAGCTGAAAGAGCGCTAGAGCAGGCATGACTTTATACTGTCCCCATGGAGCACGCAGCCTGCCTAAGAAGAGCTTAAATGAGCACGAGTTGGAAAGAAGCAGGTAGATCAAGGTGTGGAAAGAAGAAATACCAGTTTGCCTGTAGGTTTGGGGAACCAGACAAACACTAGAGGAACTAGGCACTCAAAGGTGCCAGTCTTAACTTTCAGCCTCTCTTTGTTTTGCCTTGAAATTAACTTTTGTCCTTGACTTGGACTGGAAGCTGCTTTGACCTCTGTGTGTAAGGTGCTGAGAGAAAGAGGAAGGATGGAAGAGAGAAACTCTCATACATTCCATTAATAAACTATTTATTGTATCCATATAAACTGAGTTTTGTTTAAAAACAAAGTGTAGTGGATTGAAAGAACCTGAATATCTTCCAGTGTAAAAATTCTGCTTAATACTTAACAGCAGTGGTTGTTTATGGATTGTTTTTTCTGGGAGCATAGCACACAGACAATCTGGCTCTCTTCCTGTGGCCTTGAGAGGGCTTTGACCAAAGCAAAAATGGGAGCTCCATTTGTTACTATAAATTCCAGCAATATATTTGAGAATTACATTGCCAAGCTGTTGAAATCAAAAGCCTTTTTGCTTCTTTTCTTTTTAAAATTCCACTTAATACTTCATATTTGCAAAATACTGCCAAGTTGTACATTTGAAAGTTTTTCTTGCATATGCCGTTGATCTTTTCTCAGTTAGTAAAATCTTTAACAGTGATTACCTTCCCTGTCTCTTGTGCTTTAGTAATGGGAGTTGGATGTGCTTTTTGATAACATAAATACCAAACTGCCACACTCCATGTTGTACCTTGAAGTACCAAAACCTGCACTGCAATGTTCTTAAAACTGACATTGCCTTCCCCTCTGGAAATTGACTCATTGCTTCTTCAGAGCTGACTGGTAAAGTTGACATTCTGTTTAGGAAATTCTCACAGAATGGTTAAATACTGCCTTAATTTAGTAGTTAGAAGTAAACTTTTTAAAAGGCAGTGCTACATATATCCTAAGAAATAAAGACATCAAGCAAACTGCAGTATATAAGTTTATGTGAAATTTGAGGCTAGGTTACCTTTGTAGTTAGTTCTCAATAGTAGCTTTAGAGAGAAGAGGTGGCCAGTCGATTATCTTGTCATTGTAATATTCATTTACTAGTCTTAGCAGTAGGCACAATATACCCTTTTGCTGGCAGCTGCTACAAGCTTGGTTAAATACAGATGCGGCAGTAGGTTGTAGTAATCCAAAGCAGAGTATGGGACAGTTGAAGTGGTGATTGTGTGGCTATGGGCATAAACAAGGAAAGGTGGAATTTGTAGTCCAGTTCAAAATCGAGGGCTCTGCCTGAAGAGTTGATACCTGTGACTTTCTTCCTGGGATAGTAACAAGGGATCTGAAGACCTCTGCACTGGGAGCACTGGGATCGGTGCATCCCGCAGAGGGCACTGCTGGATGGGAGTCGGGATCATTTTCTTGCCCTGGAAGTCCTGTAATACGCAGGCTAGACAGATGGATGTGGCTTTTTCCATATTGTGTATTCATCCTATTTCAGCGCAGCCTTCCTAATAGCCTTTCCTGAGATACAGACTTACACAGAGATTGAAATAAATTGACAATATGCATGTTCTGGTTTTGAGTAAGAGAGAAATTATTTGGCTTAAAAAACATACGTTGCATAAAGTCAACAATGTGAGCTTTTTAATAAAAGCCTTGCTTTGGAAGAAGTCTTCTGATGAGTAGATGGCTAACCAAGGAGAGCGTTGTGTAGTTTGCAAGTTGGGGCCACAACGGAGCAAGTTTCATCCATCTCAGTGATACTGGCTATTGAGTTTCACACGTATCATCCCTAGTGTCAGGGTCCTGCCCTCTCTGGAGCCTGCTTGTCCCTGTGCCCTTCTGCACAGGGGGGTACAAACATACAAAGGGTGATAAAAGTGTGTCCACCTGTCCCCCAGTCTTGGAAAATATGGCTTTAAGTACAAATAATATTTAGGACATGAAGATTATTTAGATTATAAATACATTTCAAATGAATTGCTGTGCAACAGTTCCTATTTTCCAAATCACCAGTGCAATGCCATTTTATGCAACTTCAGAGCAGTCCATAAAATTCTCTTTTTATGGGCTACTTACTGCTCCTAGGCCAGATGTAGCAGTGTGGCTTTATTTTTTTCAGCCAGCTTGAAAACAGTCTCATCTTTCTGAAACACAGTACCTGCAGGTGCTCAAACATGAGCTGCCTCAGTATTTCCTCCCTCACGTGGATGCAATATAAAAATAGGTTGTTGCTAATCTCTGAGATACTGGGACGCTAAGCAGAGGAGAGCGAGCTCTGCTGTCTGCAGGAAGTTTCACTGCATTCATCTTTGCATGTCAGAACATAGATCAACCTTTAAAAAAGCAGCAGCTCTCGCACAGCTCTGAGAATTTCAGTGAAGTTTGTTTTAAAGGGGTGATCTTTTTAGGTGGGGATTGTAATATAGCGGTTTGGGGGAAAATAAAAGGTCTGTTGCTGAATGTCTTTGGTTTTGTTCTATTCTCGTCACTGAAATTTTAGCTTTCAGACCTTGCCTGCTGCAACACTCTGAGGGCAAAAAGTAACTTTTGAGGACCTTCCTTATGACATTTGCTTTCTGTTGCATCTGGATTTCATTAAAAAAAATAATCTAGTCCTTTTGTAAACATACCTAACTGCTCTGTATAAACTGATTGTGAATTTACAGTTGTTAGAGACAAGAGAAATAAGCAAAAAAAGATGAAGGACAACTGGACCTTTTGGCAGAGGGGAAGAGAAATCCTCCCCAGGACACAGTGGGTCAATCTGCAGCACTTGGTACTTGAACCATTTCCTTCCATAGGCAGCCAGAAAGCATCCAGGCTCCTGGTGGACCACAGACTGGAAAAAAAAATAATTGGTGGAGACAGCAAGATAAATGTTATTTCCTCTTTGGGGTAAGAAGGGTGATTTGGTGAAGCACCACCTCTAACAAATAGTGCCTCAGTAGACACCCTGGCTTGGTGGTTTTCTGGAGAAGCAGAGCCAGAGCTGGTGGTAGGTGCCTTGGATCCTTCCTAGGCATGGTGGGATGCCTCAATCAGCCCATATGTCCCACAGCTGGGGATGGCTGGGTGGGTGTGCTCAAACATCGTCCCTCCAGGCTGCAGCATGGTGTCTGGCTTTCTTCTCGCCTACAGACCTTGTTCGTGGCTTGAAGGTAGGTCTCTATATCTCATCTTTTGCATAAGTGAGCGGGAGCAGTACTGTGGGAAGAGGATGTGGTTGTGCCTGAGTTTTTGTTGTCGGATACTCACAACATTTATCCAGGGAGTGTGGCAAGTTGGGCCTGTGCAGTTCTTCTGTGTCTACAGGTGGATTTGTGTTTGCATCTTCTGTCTTTTGGGTCTGGTCTCTGTGGCCGCCTCTTGATATGGAGATGGGGTTTGAATCACGCAGGATGCTGTCTCAGGGTCTTGCTTTTGCTGCATGCCTGAGGTTGTGTTGTGAAGGGTAAAAGCTGGTATCACACCAATTTATTTGAAAGAGAGTAACATTTTCTTAGGTGCTTCACCCTTCAAGTTTGCCCTGGTAAGTGCAGCAGACCTTGTAAGGGTGGTGAGAAGAGGATGGCCTCTGCTCCCTCTGCACTTTTGGGCTGGCGTGACTTGGAGGCCAAAGGTTGGAGCCCTCCTGAGACCAGGAGCTCCAGGACTGCAGAAGGCGTTTGGGGAGCTTTAGAGGAAGAAAGAAAGAGGGCTCTGGAGAAGCGTTCAAGGCTATGCTGGAGGGTTCATACACAAGTGAAAGCGAACAGGAGTGCTCCTGGCACTACCTGGACCATTCCTTCCCCCCAGGCAGCAGGTATCGGATGTGGTCACTGCAGGCTGATAGTGGGATTTGCTGTCACAAAACAGTTGCAGTGAAAATCTTTCTCTTTCAAAGAATAATGTTCCTTTAAAACAAGGAGGAAGTAACTACTATGAGCTTAAAAAGGGCCTGAAATCTTGCCCTGGAGTTCAAGGGCTGAGACAGGCAGCTGGTAGCAGTCAAGCAGCTGTGGGTTAATGAACTCCTGCTCATCAGCTGAGTGCTGGTTAACTACCTGTGTCCTCCCGGCAAAGGGGGCTGAAGCCATTTAAAGGACTAGGGGTGTTTTGCTGTGCAGCTGGAGCTGCTTAGGGATAAGGATGGGGCAGTTCTGATGCCTCAGTGGATTTAGAGCTTGCTGGTTTGTGAGAGTCTATGTCAGGTCCTGCCTATGGAGTCCAGCCTACTGAGATCTGTTTGGTTTTTCTGAACCCCATGGAAAAGGGGAAAATGCCTGGAAGTTGACCCTCGGTGTGTCAGGAGTCAGATCGTGCTGTTGAATATTTAGCTGTGTTGCCAGCACGTGGTGCTGGCTGTGGATGCAGGTGTGATCCTGGTGTCCATTTCTTTCTAAGCATTTAGTTTAGATGTATGTTTTCAAGGAAAGCCACCTTTTAGCGACTGCAATAAAACGTGAACCTGAAGAGAAGAACTGGAAATAGTTTTAACATATGGTGTAAGTGTGTTGAAAAGACTGATTTGATTTGGCTTACAATTATTTTGTTATTGATCATAGTGTCAGCAAATACAGAAATATTACATATTATATCTCTGTGGGAAAAGAAATTAAGAGTGTAACAGTATTTTTTTTTCCCCCCTCTAAGAATTGATAGGAAATTAAGCCTATGTTTGAAGTTCTGCTTTTGAAATGCTTTTCACATAACTGGCTCTAGCAAAACGGAAGGGTGAATTCATAGCTTGGAAGTTTCTAAAAATGTCTCTGCCAAATGTGCGTGGCTGCTATCACATGCCAAGTGGTCCAGAGCAAGCCAGGCAAGTCAGGCTGGAATCTTTGGGGGCTGAGAATATCCAGGGGGCATGTGCATACTTGTCTGCAAATATGTGGGGCTCTTCTTTGGAAGGGGGGGGGAAGCAGCTTACCATTGCTTTGCCTCCGGATTTGTAATGGTGTGATTCCAGCAGAACAGAAATCTTAAGCAAATATTTTAGCAAGACGTGGTCTCTTTGTGATTGTATGTTGCTGCAAAGTGCACCAGGCCCTTCATGTAATTGGTGCCTGAGTGCTTGCTGTGTTTCTGTCCCTTAAAGGTGAGACAAGTGTTCTCCAAATAGGCAGCGGGTGCTTTGTACCACAACCAAATGCGCTCAGTGCTGCCGGAGCAGAATGGCAGCCACAGCGTGGGCCAGTCCTGATGCTCTGTGGTAGAAATGCTGCCTATCCCCCAATGAATTTTTTCCGGTTGCTGGAAGATTGATGCAGTTCTTTCTCTGAGGATAGTTGGTGAGAATAGGAACTTTGCTTCAAAACTTAGCCCTTTTAATAGGGCTGGAAGTTTTCTCTGTTGTTGTTCAGTTTCCCTGGTTATCCGTGTTTCTCGGAGTCGCAGACCAGTTGAGGTTGGCAGGGATCTCGAGATCATCTGGTCCAAGGTCCGGCTCAAGCAGGGCGACCTAGAGCTGTTGCCCAGGACTATGTCCAGTTGGCTTTTGAACATCTCCAAGGATGGAGACTCCACAACCTCCCTGGGCAGCCTGCTCCAGTGCTCGGTCACCGTCACAGTGAAAGCGTTTCCTGATGTTCAGACAGACCCCCTCGTGTTTCGGTGTGTGCCCGTTCCCTCTTGTCCTGCCACTGGGCACCACTGGAAAGAGCCTGGCTCCCTTCTCCATGCACCCTCCCTTCAGGTATTTATATAGATGGATAAGATCCCCTTCCTCTTGATAAGAAGCCGTCTCTTCTCTGAGCTGAACAGCCCCAGCTCTCTCAGCCTCCGTTCAGTCCTTCGTTGTACTTTTAAGTACGGTACTTTTACATTAGTTGAGAAATAATTTCAACTTGAGGTGGAAAGAGCTTGTATTCATACTTTAAATTTTGGTACAACATTTGGTTCTCTCTTCTAATGCAGCAGTTGATGATATCATTGAGTATTTCTCAATCATGTACATCTTAAGGTATGCTTGTTGGGGAATAATGGGATCAGTTGATGATGATGTAGTCTTTCCAAGATTTGATGGCTGCAGGATTTGTCACTTATTTATAGATAAATAAGAAGATTAATTGTACCTAAAATGTTCACAGGTGGAGAAGTCAGACTTCTCATCTTTCTGTGCTGTGTACTGCATTGCTCGAAGCTTGGTAGTAAAAAAAAAAAAAATATAAAAGCGCCAGTGCTTCCTGAAAACAAATCTCAAATCACATCATTTAAATTCATGTTGTGGAAGCAGTATAACTAGTTACTGTAGTATCTGGAGCAGTATCAGCTTTATCTTTCCAGTTGCCCAGTGTACTGTGAATGTCCGTACTCACGTCAAATGTTCGCTGAATAAACACTTCCCAAGCTGCTGGTCAAGCAGAAACGATCCATTCCTGAAAACTGATGTTCTCCTGGTTGCAGGCTGTGCTGGGATCTTTGACTCATGGGCTACTCGCAACTGGGAGTCACAAAACCAGTTATTATTCCATCTGCTATCTCTGCATCTGTCCCATTGTGCCGTTGGGTTTTCAGCTGTATAAAATGCATCCAGGGACTCTTGCATTGTCTGACTGCTATCTAAAGCTGTTTGTGGACTGGCTTAGTGCAGGTGTCTGTCCATGCAGCTGATGGTGGACTTGTTCAGGCTGAGACTGTTACACTGACTAAACTAAGCTTTATTATTATCTGCTTGCTTATATAAAATGGTACAAACGGGGTCTGGGCTGCTCTGTGCAACACAGCAGATGACAGTCACACTGAGCCGAGGTTTTAGTTTTATCACAGGAACGTGCGATAGAAGAGTTTGTGCCAATTGCTTCGGGTGATTCATTGAGAGAGATGCCCTGGATGTGCTGGTGCACTGTAACAGTGCCTTGAAGATTTGATCCTCTTCCACATAAAAAGAGAGAGCTACTGTCTGAGGAAGGGACCGGGGAACTTTATTGATGTAAGTGGGTTTAGGGCCTGGCCCTTCGTGTGGTGTACGCTGAGATCTCCGCTCAAGTTAGCAGAGACACAGCACGAGTGGTTGATATTAAAGTCCTTTGCCATCTATAATTATTCATGCTTCTGCAAAGTCACTGGGAAATGTTACCTGGTCGTGCCTGTGTGTCTCGGTGTAAAGGCACTTGGTTAAGGGCTGCAAAGCCAGCACCGATTTCCCAGGCTGAAGTCCCTACTCTGTGCTGTGGGCTGGGGCCGCTGGTCCCACCAGCGTGAGCAATACGTGGAATAAACTCCCGGCTTCTGGCACCACGGGATCATGAAAAGTATCGAATTCTACACAAGCAGATACATGGCCTTCGCAGTAGCAAACAAATATGTTAAATGTGAACCCTATGGAATGCTTCATTAAAAAAAGCAGCTTTTAATTTTATTTGGCTTTGGTGTGGGGTTTGCTTTTAATGTCATGATTTTAAGCCTATGATGTAAGTGTTGAGTACCTAAATCACAACCTTGGAGCATTTGTGGTTGCTGATGTCTCTTTGCCTACCTACATCCTCACCCACTGGCTGTTCCCACTTCCACGTGAGTGGGGAGGGCCCAGCCTGCCCGTCCTGGGCTTGCGTGGTGCTGAGGAGAATGGCACCGTTCAGCGTGGACCTTGGCTACTACTGTAAAGCAAGAGCTGCGGTAATCGTGGCCGTGCATCTGCCTCAAAGTGATGTCTTGGGTGCTAAAATGCTGGATGAATCATGAGGCTCATGCAGCCATGCAAAGTCATTAAAAGTAATTTGGTAGGAGTTGTGAGAAGCAAATCTGGTGAAGGTCTGTCCCTGGGGTGCCGTGACATCTTGCCATACCTTAGACCACCAGAGTCTCTTGCTTCCACTTGGACTTCCTTTTATTTTTAACCTCGCAAGGTGAGACTGATCAGATGTTATCACTCCTGACCTTTGTCTCCTGATGCAACATCAGAGCCGACTCACGTATCCCACTTATCTCCCCCTTTTAGAGGCTGCCAGGCGGGGTGGTGGGCTGTGCCGCGGTGCTGCCGAACGCTTTGCCCTGTGCTTGGTGTCGGTGGCTGCATGAAAGGAAAATGCCACTCGGCTGCTCTGAGCCTGGCCTGGTGATAATGCTGCGTGCGTCCCTCTGGTCCCACGATAAGCGCCCAAAGGGCAGGCAGGGAGAACGTCTCCTCGGGGATCAGCGCACACCAGGCCCTATAGATAGAACCACATATATATAGAACAACATGAAAGCTTTTTGCTTTCTTCTTTTCAACAGCGTGATGGCTAAGTATCACGTCCAGGGATGCTTTCGGACCTGACCCCTCCAAGGGTCTGGTCTTGTTGTACTCGCAAGTTCTTTGGTTTGCATTGTCCCAATGGGAATGGAGATTTGAAACCGAAACCCACACGGGCTGCAAAGCGTTACTTCGTAGTCCTGATAAATGCACAAAGACCAGGGAGGGGTGGGTCCGTTCCCCCTTATCTTCAAAATGGACAGCGAGACAAATTTTTTTCTGTTTGGGTTATTGGCTTTTCATAGGTGTCACCCAACCACCAAAGAGTTATTGCTGCTGCTGATGGGAGATAACTCTGTCAGTAGCATCTAGGTGCTGACATTATGGCTAGCTAGTCTGAAATGAAGATAAGATTTTTCTATATTGAGTAAGTCTATTGATCCAGTTGGCCTCCTGTCCTGTGTCTGATAATAGCAAATACTTGATGTTTCCAAGAGAACTGAGCCTTCCCCTGCTCTGTGTATTGTTATATATTGTGTATAGGTATAAAAATGACGTGTTCTATGTATATCAGTGCTGTATATTTTGGATTAAACAATGAAGAATTCCGTTCTGAGCCATGTTCTTAAGAGCATGCTGCTTTTGCTTCTTTTCATTTAGATATAAAATTGCAAATGCTGCTAAGGATCATAATGCTATTCCCATTTGTTTAAATGTCAGAGATGATATTTGAAAATAGTTGAAGCAAAAAGGCAAGTAGCTTAATGCCAGCGACTCCCAGCTCTCACTGGCTGGTTTGTGCCTGCAATCTGTCTGCTTATTCAAAACCAACCAGCCAAAAAAGGGAGAGAAAAAAAAAAAATAAAGAACAACAATTCTCTTTATCTTCAGATTTGTTTAAAATAGTTTTGTCTTTGCATCACTATCTTTGGTAACTGCAAACTTTGACCCAAACTTAGTTCCTGATCTTTCACAGACCTAATGGAAAATAACTTTGGAAACAATAGGGTAATATTCATGCTGAAAGACAGCAAGTGGGAATTTATATTCTCATTACTGCAAGTTAATTAATTTCTATAAAGACGTAGGTGGATGTTGAGGTTTGCAGATTTCAACAGGAGTTTCTAGTCTTACCACCTTGTCAAAAAGACATTACATTACTGCCTGTTAGAGGACTCCAGAAAAGATAGTGAGCTTTGGGAGAGAAATTGCCAGGAATGCATAACGCCTGGAACAACAAGCAGTAAATATAGAATACTCCTCTCCAAAAGAAAAAACTCTCAAGATCAGTACTAAATTCCAGATGAAGGCTTTGCTTTGGCCTCTGCAAGAGGGGAGTGGTGGCAGAGCTGTTTTTGTGGATTAAAGCCAAAAGATATTAGCAGTCCTTTCTGCACCCACCCGCAATGCCTAAGACACTGGACTTAGTGTCCTTGTAGTAATAACCACACATGTATTGGTAACTAACATATCTGAATCTTATTCCTGTGAGGTACCTTGTCTGTGACCCCGCGGGAGAAAAAGTTCCCGTGGGTGAACAGAGCCGCGGGGTCCCTCGTATGGCCCGGGCACAGCTCGGAGGCACCGCGGCTTCGCTAGGAACGTGTTCATCAGCCCCAATGCTGCTGGTGACAAATGACATTTTCTTTGCCTTTGTACACTAGGGCACAAGATGTGACGTTTACATTCAAGATCAATTATTTTTAACTGAAGAATGATAGCCCTACGTCTAAATTATCTCAGGGCTTAATTCACATCAGTTAAAACTTTTCAAAGGCTTATTAAAATTCCTTAAGTGTGTCCAGCTTATCAGCAGTTGAGTGTCAATGGCATTATACAAATGTTGCTATTGGAAATAACTGTTAAGTATTGTTTGATGGTATTATTCTCATATATATATATTATGCCTGTGACTATTAATACTACTTAGTACTTACATGACTCCTTTCATCTGGTGATCACAAGGCATTGCCCAGGGAAGCAAGTACCGTTCTCCTCTTTCTAAATACAGGGAAACTGTCACGTCCGGAGGCTGTGTCTCATACTCAGGTTTAACATCTTCCACTGAATCCTGCCAGGCTTGGCTCGCAGTCTGCCTTGTCAGTTTTTAACAGGACTTCATATATTTGTGCTGCTGTAGCACCCAAACCTTGCACCCGGGCAGCACTGTCTTCTGTGTGGGCAAACACAGGGCAACAGCACTGGTCCTTTGCCAAGGCACCTGCAATGCTGGAAAATGTATAGACCAATATATAGATCGATATAGACTGACAGATGCATGGCAGGGAGGAGGTAATAGTGAGCAGCACAGAAAACAGTTCAGTGACCAGTGTCACTGTTACGGAGCGAAGGAAAGTTTGAGAGGAGCGTGGAAGGGGTTTTGGAGGGGAGGAGGCTTTGTTGCCCTTTCTGATGAGTGTCCCCATGCTGGCAGGAAATCTGGGAAAATCCGGTCATCGAGTCTGGCATTAACATCTTCATGCTGTGAGAGAGAATGAGAAGGGGAGGGACAGTCTCTGAAGGGCCGTGAACGCCACTAGCTCCGTGCTCCTGTGCTAAACCCCGGCAATGGTGAAGGAAGAAAAATCCTGGTTGTTGAATAAAGGTGCTGTGTGTCCTGGCATCCGATACAGCGGCAGGAGGTTGGGATGGGGTTGTTGATGTGCATGTGTGTGTGAATATCCAGTCAGAAATGCTTGGGATTAGTTCAGAAGTGTTCTTATGCTTTTTTTTCCACTAGCTCCGTGCTCCTGTGCTAAACCCCGGCAATGGTGAAGGAAGAAAAATCCTGGTTGTTGAATAAAGGTGCTGTGTGTCCTGGCATCCGATACAGCGGCAGGAGGTTGGGATGGGGTTGTTGATGTGCATGTGTGTGTGAATATCCAGTCAGAAATGCTTGGGATTAGTTCAGAAGTGTTCTTATGCTTTTTTTTTTTGCTCTTTTTTGTTCCCCCCCCCCCCACGGTTAATTGTCCCCCCCCCCCCCAGTGTAAATACATGTCTGAGGCAGTGATGGAGGTTTAGATTTTATACACACTTGTGTTTACTTCACAGGGAGGTTCTGTAAGGAGAATGCATTTTGACGAATCATTTATTCCAGAAACCACTAGGTAGCACTGTGAAATAAAGATCTGCAGAGCCCCGCACCATTTCACCGTCTGCCTCCCCAGCTGCCTCAGCAGAACAAAGACAATGCAAACTCCAGCATGTTTGGGCTCAATATGGGTAAAGGTAGCAAGGGTGGCTTTAAAACTTTCTCTGGTATTGGGTCCACAGTCACACGTGGGAGAAACCAGCTGTGATACAAACGTCACTATATATACTGTTAGATGTTTGGGGCACCATTCAGCGAAGTGCTCCAGCCCGTACCTGCCCCAGGTGTGTGAGCTGCCTGCTGGTGCTGGTGAAGCAGACCAGAGGCTCACACAGATGAAAGCCCCAGTTTGGAAGCACAAATACGTGTTCTGTTTTATTCTGCTTATAAGTGACTGTTAGCACTGAAACTCTCCAAGACAGATGCTACAAACATTTCTAAAATTAATCTTTGTGCTTTGACGGTGACAGCTGCATGTGATAGCCAAGATGTACTGTACTCAGATGTATTGCACATTATTCTCATAATAAGCACTTTGCTCTCGTAAAAAGTCTCTATTGGAATATAATTTTCTAATTTTTTTATGAAGAAATTATGAACGGAGTCTAATATATTAATTTTCAGTTTGATACTCAAAATTATTTTTGGTTAAACTCTGGCTTTCTTCTATATCAATAGGATTTATTAATTCCTGTGAGACCCATTATATTTCTAATTTTCATTGGAATATACCAAAAAGGAAAATGCGTTGTCTTGATTTAATATGTTAAGGGTTATTCTTCCAAAGGAATGGGATCAGGTAAAGATTGCATTTTGATTATTAACTTGTTTTTATTAAAATTACTTTAGTTAGAGAAATACTTTGTATTATTAATCACAAAATTACTCTAAAAATAAAATTGGCGAGTCATCTATTTTAACTTTTGAGCTTCAACAAGTTAGTAAGTTAACTTTATGCATTTTGTTTAACTCGACTCCATATAGTCAACTGTGTAATAGCCTCACTGTAGAGCAGCTTATGCACATTTATATTTAAATACCCAGCAGCAAACTGTAATGTGTGTGACTGCATCAGCACCCTATCACTGCTTTTTAAAATTAGACCTCGCTCTGGCTGCTGCAGGGAGAGGAGACATGATAAAGGGATTGAGCATCGCCCTCTGCAATAACTGCTGGGCTTAAACGCTCGAGTTACAGAAACCCTGAGCCTCCACTGCTGCTGGAAAGGTCCGCGTGGTCCCCGGCGTCAGGGGTCTCGGTGTGCGCGCTGGTCATTGTCGGAGGTTTTGGAGAACTTTGGCGTCAGCGTTAGCTGAGGAGCTGGAAATTGGAACAAGGGGATTCTTTTTATGTATCTGCTCTAGTTGTACCTAATGTAATGATTTTTCTATCTGCAAAATCAGGCAATTGGACTAGATGACCTTGTAGGTCCCTCCCAACTGAACTACTCTATTCTAAAATAATTATATTCATAGTAGCATTTTTTGAGTTAATTCACAACTGTCAGAGAAACGCATGGAAAGTGCTGACCACAAAGGGCCAAGCATTTGTGCTAAAGGCTGTCTCTCCGCTTGTGCAAACCAAAGACGCCCCAATTTAAGCTGAAACAAATGTCCTTATTTTGCCCTGACAAGGACCTGAATTGGTTGATGTTTTCACCTTTTTATGGGTTTGGCCACCCTGGCTTACAGCAAAATAACATTGTGGCGTCACCTGTTGCTCTAACGGTGTCTGTTAACACTTGCCGGGCGCTTGCTTTACCTTATCTGGTTACTTCTGCAACATCTGCACACAAGTTATGTGGTATTTTCATCCCCCTGAGGATTTATGGTGACCTCTCGGGGACCTTAATCATTGGATCAATAAGCTTCTGACACCTGTAGATCAACATAAACTTGACCCTTGGTCTTGACAACTCTATCACCACAATGCTCTTTTTTTTAAAGCGTGCCCATCGTGGGGAGCGGAGGGGGTTTGGGCTGGACGGAAACAGTGATGGTGGTAGGGCAGAACCCCATCCGTCTCAAGGTCAAAAGTCAAAATGATAAAGGAAAAGCCTGCCTGTGGTACCCGGTGTGGGGCTGGGATAATGGGGGAATGACTTAGGGAAAGGTCCCTCCAGGCTTTTGGGGTACAGCCAGGTCACCAGCAGGACCGGCGACTCGCCGAGATGCTGGCCCTGTGGGTGATGCCGATGACTGGAGGGAAGAGCTCTGTAAAATGCCGTATTCGGTGAAAGCACTGTTCCCCTCCTTTGGGACTTCTGATAAGATGAGATCTGCTGCTTTAAAAAGCTGCTCGTTGTGCTCATCCTATCTTTAGCTCAGGTCATCAGAAAGCCTTTTCTCTTTTCAAAAGTCAGTTCCTCTCCGTGCAGAGGCTTTCCCGCACTCCCCTCCCACCCCATCCATTTTTCCATCCAAGCAGTCTGAAGCAGGGATTTCTGTCCATGTCTTTGCAGCCTGCCTGCGTTCAGCGGGCGATGGAGGACCCTCGCTCCTTATCTGAACTCTCTGCCTCTGTAATGCAACACGTGAGGTTAAATGACTGTCTTGAGATTCTGCATCAAATGAATGTCAGAGTTACAATTAAAGCAGGCTCTTCCCAATTTCAAGATCTCACCAACTCTGAGTTTACTGAAAAAAGCAAAGCAACAAGCAGTGCATGCTGCAGCAATAGCAAGCATAGGTAAAGAGTGCTCTGCAGAATAGTAATTACAGCCAGGCTGTATTTTCACGGAGTGATTTTTACTATTTTTTTTTCCCCAAAAAGTTTTCCACAAAGTATCAGTGACTCAAAAATTCCCAAGTCATCAGTTCTGTTTTTAAGAAAAAATAAAAATACAGAATGAAATCCTGTGGCCCACGTTGTTTTTCTCAACTGATTTTGAACCTCCTCTAAATATTTTCATTTTCTCTCAGAAGGTGGGGAGGATGCTGCTGTCTTGGTCGATAAGACAGGAATGTTTTATTTGAGGAGCATCATTTTATTTGAAAGCATCTGGGTAATGCATTTTGAAGAGGATGATGCTCTTCAACTAGCACACACCAAAATCTGCAAAATTTGTGTGATGTTATTTCACCATAAAAATAAAAAAAAGGACAAGATGGTAAGTGTAAGTGGGAACTAATTGTCTGAATGGCCTCTCCAGTCCCAGACACCTGTACCTCAGTCTAAACTTGACTCCTGTCATTTATGCTTCCTGAGCATGTCACGGTGACTTCTAGATGAAAGGACCAAGTAGAGCTAATGAGTCCCAATGTCTTGATTTCAGCTGCAGTTGGGAACAGCTGTGTGAAGGGAAGGAACCTGCCCAGAAAATGAAAGGAATGGCCATCTGGGAGGCAGGGGGAGGAGGAGAAAATAGTCAGGAGACATTTCCTTCTGCTCTGCAGTTCATCAGGGTCTCTGTCTTTCTAGACAAATCTTGGAGGGCCAACTTGGCTTTCCTGGAGAAGAATCTTTAAACCAATTAATTTTGCACTTGTAGTAAGGGTGCATTTTACTACTGGGAGCAAGTAAGTGTCTGACTTTGGCAAAATACCCTCTCTATTTTGCTTTGGTTATACACTCAGGTTTGAATGGATCTACCCCCAAAATACCTTTCTACACAAGGCAAGTTGAGCATAGCGGTATTGACTTTCACCTGAAGAGCATCCTATGTCACCAGAACTGAGATCATGGCTTCTCTGTGCTATAAGGGGCCTTGAATTCAAGTTTGGGTCTGAATTACATGATGTTTAGAAGCATATTTGTATCCAGCCTTTGCTTTGGGAGCCCACTTGCTCCATATAAAGGTTTTTAAGGCCAAGAAGGACAAGTGAGATGGTCTAGCCTGGTATCTTCTATGGTACAGTCCAAAGTGTCTTCCTCCTTTATGATTTCTTACCGCTTCTCTGTTTGAGTAGATAAAATAGCAGCGTGGTATCTACTAGCCAATACAGACATCCTTGCAATGAACGTTGTGTAACTCTTGCCATGACCAGGCAGTTAGCAAGTCAAATGCATCAAAGAAGAAACTTTCTGTATCATGATAATAACGGGTGAATGCATTTGCTGAGTGTAAGTAGATGGAGTCAGGGTAAAACTGAAGTTCCTGGACACCAGGGGTTCAAAGCACTGAATTGTCATCATCTAAGGAAAAATAAGGGAAGGTCTGGGTGTGTAAAAGGAAAACCATTTCCATTTCCCCAGTGATTTTTATGAGACTTAAAATAAGATTGGTGTCTGAAATGGATTCTTTTCTTCAGAAATCTTCACTCCACCATGGCTCAACCATGGGTGCAGGAGATTTGATGTGAAATTCTGGGACACTCCCTGATCTTCTAAGTAACTTGAGTTAAATTCCTGTTTCTGGATGTATGATTTCATCAACATGTTGTCCCAGTAGCTTGTAGGGATGGTGGTGCTCAGATAAGTAACACTTGTGCCTGTGGTGCTTTGAAATGCTAATCTGAAAGAACTGAAGAAGTGTAGTTCATTATGATTTTCTAATAGGACCTGAAATAGATATTTGGTGGCAGTAGCCATCCGATGTTGTGCATGCCCCGCTGATCCCCCAGCGCAGGATGGGTTACTGCCGCACAGGTTGATTCCAGCATGTGTAATCTGGACACGCACTGCCAAAAGCCATCCGTCATCTCCTGCTGTGACCTTGTACCACCTGTCTGTCCCATGCAAGGCCAGCAATTAAAATGTAAGGTAATGAAGACAGCAAGACATGAAAGGGCTTTTCGCTAGCTGATCAAAGGGGCAGAGTACAGTGTTTTCACAACCAGAATATTGAGACCAATAGGACTGGAAATGGGGTTAGGAAAGAAAGAAAAGCAAAGAGGATATTTGAAAATTAACCTACAACTGTCCCTGTTGTTCCAGTGTGCTGCACCAGGGGTGATTCTCTCATGTGCTCTTACTTTTTCTTTTTTTTTGGGGGGGAGGGAAGAATATCAAGTATTTACTTTTATCTTGTTCCGTGGAAAATAATATTTGTGTGTATAAAAATGAAATGCTATAGATAAGTCACTGAAGACTGAATAGGGAAATTTTGTTTCCAGTTCTAATGCCTCATTGTGTAAGAAATCATTTAGGCTTAAATTCTCAAGGTGAAATACTGGTGGGCTCTAAATTGGTGTCTAACCAGACAAATGTAGTCACCTCAGGCCTGATTCTCGGGAGTGCCGATGACCAGCGGCGCTCTCACTTTTTTTTTTTTTTTTTTTTTTTTTTTTTGTGTATCTAAAAGGAGAAATTAGCCTGAGGTTCCAGACGGGCACGCTGGATGCCTGTGAGTGTTGGATGAGAGATATGGCAGAACGTCTCTTTTTATAGCAGCAATTCCGCTTACATGTCTTCAGAACTAGGGTTAAGTAAAGCAATTTTTTTTGGCATTGCTTGAAAAGGGCTGTCTATAAAGATGCCAGTGAAGAACCTGCATTCTGAGCATGGCTGTATGCAGGGCATCTCTATACTCTTAGTGGCTATAGGAAGGGAACTCTTGCAATACCCACTGATGTACAGGGTATGGATTGCTTTCTGGGCATGTAATTGGAAAGAAAAACTCAGATATACCCCATAACCCAGAACAAGTATAAAAACTCCTCTAACCCTCATAACCAGAAATAGCAGAAGGATACTAGAGCCTCAGCATGGGAGGATGCCAGAAATGTAGCCGGGTGTCAGCATGTCCGTCTGCTTCCACTCTGAGCCCTCGTACACTGTCCATGTGGGTATGAGAATCTTCAGTGGGATTAACCATGTCCGTAAAGTGAAGTGTGTGTAATTGCAGGATGGATCTGGACCTGTCTCTGGGTATGCGGCAGAGAGGGAAGCAGCAGCTGACATTGCACAATGCATAAAGCAGTACATGAAACCTCAAGTCAACCAAGATTTATATTTTCTTTCCCCGAAATAGCATAAATCTTCTCCTTGATATCATTAGAACTGATTTGCTGAAGCCAGGCAGTAGGACTTTTTTCTAATTTTTTGGTACTTAAAAAAATAAGAAACTTACTTATTTGACTGAAATGGTTTTGGATTAATTTTTTTTTGTGACTTGTTTTTTAACGGCTTCTCTTGATGACAGCCAGCCAGCACTGTGCACATGTCTGTATGCTGCACCTCCGCTGCCTGTAGCGACTGCTCTGAAAGCAGCTTTTTATTTTTCACAGATAGTAAGGAGTACAAAAAAATCTTGTCCAGGAAGATGGGATTTGGGGACAATTTCTAGGAGCCAATACTGTAACTTATTCAAAGCTTATGCCGGAGGACAATGCAATCTATTTAGGAAATGTCTGCTGGGCTAAAATAAACGATGGTATATTCTTGCAGCAGCAGAGTGCACCAGATCGTATTCCAAATACGCAGAACACCTAGAAAATGTTTCTGAGTGTAGGTGGTTTTAACTGTGGAAGGTGATCATTTGTTTAACAACTAGATTTGTTGGTTCTAGGACTAAAACTCTAAAATGCCTTTCTAAATTATGTTTGTTATGTTTCTTACTAGATGGTAGGTAGAGCAGTTTGCAAAATTTGAAATATTTGACAAACTTGCTTTTCTTTTCCTATTGGAGCCTGTTAACTCCTGAGCTTGCCCACCGTACAGTAGTGTCATTCATGGTTGTTTCTCCTCCAGCCTACCCATCTCCACAAATAATAATTTAGCCTCAGGATGTCTCCCCAAGACCAATTAATTTTGTCCAACTCTAAGAAATAAAATTATTCTGCCCCTTTGCAAGTCAGTTTTTCTTTTGGACAACTTGTTTTTCCGGCACATCAAACTAAGCAAGTATTGAGTGATCTCTGTGAATCATATCGGTGAACCCCTGCACTTGCATGGCCCCTCCTTACAGTTGTGTAGGAGTGAGGGTCTGCCTACGCTCACCCAGCTGCAAACACGGTGCTCCTCTCTAATGGAGCTGGGAAAAGTGCCCAGATCTCCTGACTTAGAGACCTGTGGTTTAGCCATTCACCCGTCCTTCTTTGTTGATACCAAAAAAATGTTATTTTAAGCAAGGGAGGCTTAACAGACGTGTTATAGTCTCAGTGGAGTCAGCGCATCAATTGCTCAGCACACAGAGCTGGTTTAAAAATGCTGCTCTGCTTTTCTGAATTTTCATCTCTCTTCCTGGGCTTCTGTCAGCTTTTTCTCTTGCTCAGTTTCTGGGAAACAGTTTATTTTCTGTCTTATCCTGCCTCTTAGTGTATTCCTCCAGACTCCATTGACATGGCCTGTATGTGATTTGCAGTTTCAGTAACTCCTTTATGCAAAGACAGAGACACTCACCTCCATTTACTCATCTCAGCCAGCCCATCAGCCCTAGTAGCCATTTCAAGCATCAGTCTGGGGCAAGTCTGTGATTACTACAATACAAATGGTAGAGACGCTTTAAAACTGGCCGATGAGCTAAGGCACATCAGTACAGCCTTCACTGTAGCTAGAAGCAGCAGCAATAATCCAGTTCAGCTGGTGCTTTTGCTCTGTGTTTTCTGAGGACTGCAGTGGGAAGTGAGAAGAGGGGAGTTTGAGATCCTTAAAGGTCCCTTGTTGGTATGCAGAAGGAAAAAAGTCTGCATGGATCAGTGTACTACCCATGAAGTGGAGGAAGCAATAAGGATGAGACCTCTGTTGAGGCTGGATTGGCGTTGGTACTAAAATAATAAAGCAAGCTGTTTTGAGAGAGGAAAAGCTGGTGGAAAAAACCCACTGGAATCCCCTTTGGTGTGGAAGTGAACTAGGGAGAGGTTAGGTTGATGGACTGATGGACTGCTCTGAGGATGACCTTGTCACTAAATGGGGCTTTCTTACTGAATGATGCTCTGGAGTGGCAGAGTTTAAAATGACTGCAGGAGTCAGGTAGTGCTTTTCAAGTAACTTATTCCACCTCACTTTGCTATAACCTTGATTGATTAACTTTCACAAATGTACTGCCAGTGCTCGATCTTCTGTTAGGAGAAATCTCCACTTCCCTCTCTTTCTGCATCCAAATGTCGCATTCAATTCGTGTTGTAGTCAATAACTAACCACCCAGGAATGAAAAATCAGACTCCAGCCTGAAAGCCGATCCCTTTCTCACTTTGGAGACGACGTGGAGTAGCATTTTAAAGGTGTTGATTCTTCTTAATAATCCCCATTAACAAGAAATCACTTACTGGTGATACTGATCTAAACTGTTGTCAGTGAGATGAATTAGGAGCAGGGGGCTAGGGAGAGAGGGTTGTTGATCTGTTGTTTTCCTGCTGGGCTTCTCTGAAACATTGAAACATTTAGCTAATTGCTGCCAGGACCATATCTCCTTGTTTTCTGACTCCAGAGAATAACTTTCTATGTGAAAACTCCTTGAATTTAAGGAATAAAATTCTGGCCACAGATGCACTTTAGGACCTGCAGGGGTGTTATTTGGGAAAAACAATTACTTCAGTTCCTACAAAACTGCTAAAGGCGAGGGATTTGGTATCAGTCCCTTACAGCTGACAATTTGTTCCTATACAAATTGTCTGAATTCCAAATAGTTTGTATAAACCTACCATATGCAGTTTGTCTCAAGAAGACGAGTGATGCTGAGCTGCACTTGCCCTATTACCTTCAGGTGGAGTTGGGACACTGAATTCTTCTAAGCAAGCTGGTCTAAAACAGAGAAATGAATGTTAGTGCCAGGCTGTGTAACCCCCCAAAAAGTGAGGAAAGAACAGTGAGATCAAATCCAAGTGCAAATCTGATTAAAACCTCTTTCCTACACCCTTTAGCGTGCCCCCAGACACCAAGAGGATCTCTGATTTCAGGTTCCCTGGGGAAATGCCAGTATCCTGCACTTTCCTCTGGAATAATGTTTTCAAAGCACAGGCTTTTCATATTGCTCTATAGATGTGAAACACTTCAGGCTCAGGTAGAGAAACATGCCAAGTTTGATGCATTCAGTTTTTCTAAGCCTTTGAGAGGACTGGACTCAAGAGAGCAGATCACCGCGCTGTGGTGTGTGCTGATCTCCTCGGTGCCTTCGGAATTCCCAGGGAGACCTTTTTCCATCACCTGACCCAGTTGGTTGTACTGGCTGCGGAGGCTGGTCTTGCTGGGGAGCTGCAGCCGGAGGTGAGGCAGACCTGGAAGAGCAGGACTAGTAGCAATGGGGTGTCTGTGCATGGGAGGACAGTGAGCCTCCCTTGGCCAAAATCAGTGTGCTGGGGGTTAATTCCAACTGTATATCTCTCTTGCACTTCCCCTTAATCCAGCTAATGAAAGGTCTTTAACCATGCCTCTCTCTGCGCCTGCTGCTGCCTCTGCCAGAGCGGGGCTGCCGCACCGCGCTTGGCCTCAGCCAGCTGTGGTTGTGTCCTCTGCCTAAATAGCTTTCTGAACTCGCTCCAAGGCTCCGGCTGCTGTTCCAAGCCCCTGTCTTATCCTGCCATGCATCTGCTTGTGATGCAATTCCCGCAGGAATGGGGAAGCGTGGGGAGGAGGGGAGCGTGTGAGCAGCGGTGTGGGCAGGGGCTGTAGTACATCCATCCCTACTCAGAATGAACACAGTGCAGTCCTGGAAATTGGACCCAGAATAGCCTCTGCAGAGCAACAGTAGGCTAAATCCCACTGGACAGTCAGATTCCCTGATAGCTGTAGCTCTGAGGTATTATGGGAGGAAAATAAACAGATTTTAAGAAATTAAGTTATTTGAGGAAGGGAAAGGATGTTCAGGGTATGTGGAGAGGCGTGCTGTGTTGATGTGTGGAGTTACTTTTTCCTGTGGCTTTTCCTGGAGTCTCAGTGCAGTCCATCTTGGTAGACCACTTAATAAAGGGCCCTACTCGGAGCCAGCTTCTGAAAGTTGTGGTTCACGTTTTAGTTAATCTTAATGCTTTTCCTGATGTTAACTCAGGACTTGTCCTGTCTCCTGGGAGCTCCCTGGGAGCTCTGATCCTGGCCAACCTCTGCAGTGGCAGGATCCACCTGCCAGTGACACCAGTGTCACAGGGTTGGATGGCAGCATTGTGCCTGTTTTACAGATCAGGCAAACTGAGGCACCAAATTGTGACTCCCCCACGACATCCAACAGTAGCAGATTTGAAACCTGGCTTTCTCCTGCCCCTTCCCATGCTCTTTGCCTGGGGCTCTCAGGGAGGTAGATACCCTTGCCCTCTTAGAGCAGAGTATTTTCTGGCTAAGCTGCTGCCTCTCTACCACCTGCTGAAGCCTGTGTGTTCTTCCAATGCAAAGCCTGTGTGGGAAGAAGGCAAAAGTCATCATGCAGCCAACGATACCAGGACTGGAGAGGTTTCAAAGGAGGAGGAGAAATAGCCTTTGCTTATTCCTGGGCTATGTAGCTGTGGGGCTGGCTCCAGCTCCTGTGCGCTTAGAGGCAGGCAGCCCTGTGTCCCTGTTTCAGGCTGGCAGGCTCTGGTCCCCTTTGTTACAAACCCAATGCCCCTCTGTCTCTCTCCGGTGAGTGCCCCGGAGGCAGAGTCTCCTGGGGGGGGTGGCAAAAGGCCACCCTTTGCCCAGCCCTGAGCCCCAGACAGGTGTCTACGCTCCACGCTGCATTAGGGGCTTTGTGAGCAGCACCCAAGGCTCCTCTTCCATTTGCAGAGATAGGAAGGAGGTGGGAGCTCCTTATCTGTGCAATCCTACCTCGGGGGTGTGTGTGAGGTTGGTCCCCTTGGGAAGGAGAGAGAGAGAGGCTGCAGGCAGCTTCGATTCACCGGCAGCCTTTCATCCTATGTCCCAGGGCCACAGCCACCCTGTCTCCATCCCTGTTTACAGATGGGGCCGATATGGCCAAGGCAGGAGAGGTTGCAGGTTCTCCTAATCGCCTTGTCACCGGGCCGGACAATCTCAGACACTCAGAGGATGTTTTGACTGCGCTGAATTACAATGTTTGTTGTTTCTCACTCCCAATAATTGACATTTGATAGCGACTACTGTAAAAGCGGCCGAGAGGCTGGGGCTGAGGCAGAGGAGAGGCAGGGAGCAGGGCGGTGGGCTGCTCGGGGGCAGGCGGGAGGTCCTTTGCCCCTCTCCCCCAAGGGGACAGGGTGCGGAGGGGCTGGGGGCAGTTCCCCTGCGGCA
>NW_009619378.1:0-253 GCF_000690535.1 Cariama cristata | reverse complement strand
CCCGCTTGCATCGCTTTTCTGTGCAGGGGAGAAACCAGCCGGAGACCCGGAGCGATGGGGGGGGAACGGGGCCGGCCCTGACCCCGGCCCGGGGAGGGACTGGGCTCGGCCGTCGGTGATTACCGGTCCTGCCCGGGCTATGAGCTCAAAAAGCGACTTTTAAATTATTTTTTGAAAGACGTTAAAATACAAACACCGTTTGCAGGCTTCAAAAAGGGAATTGCTGAAATTACGAGACGGAGGGTTACATAGA